>NC_053025.1:71550970-71745468 GCF_003073215.2 Triticum urartu
GATCAGGTCGACCGCAGCTGGAACTTCAACTTCAGTCGGATCCGTGGCGCTTTTTGGTTGTGGGGCCTCTTCAGTGAAGGGATCCTCCTGGACTGATGGTGTGTGGATGTGTTCCAAAAACACATTGCTGGGAATGGCTTCTCTTTTGGAACCTATTTTTGCCAGATCATCAGCTGCTTGATTTTTCAGTCGGGGTATGTGATGAAGCTCTAACCCCTCGAATTTCTTCTCCTGCTTTCTCACTGCATTACAATAACCAGTCATGGCTGGACTTTTGACGTCCCATTCCTTCATCACTTGATTGACCACCAAATTTGAGTCGCCATAGGCCATGAGGCGACGGACGCTGAGTGAAATGGCCATGCGCAACCCATATAAAAGTGCTTCGTATTCTGCCTCGTTGTTAGAGGAATCAAAGTGGATTTGAAGAACATATCTGAGTTTATCTCCTCTGGGGGAGACCAACACCACTCCGGGGCCGGAACCATTTAGCATCTTGGAACCGTCAAAGAACATGGTCCAATGCTCCAAGTGAACCTGAGTCGGCAGTTGCTGTTCAATCCACTCGGCGATGAAATCCGCGATTGCCTGGGACTTGATAGCTTTCTTTGCCTCAAACTTGATATCTAGAGGAAGGAGTTCAATCGCCCATTTTGCCACTCGACCAGTTGCGTCCCTATTATGCAAGATCTCTGACAACGGAGCGTCGCTGACGACTGTAATGGAATGATCAGAGAAGTAGTGGGCAACTTTCTTTATGGTCATATAAATCCCATATACGAGCTTCTGATAATGAGGATATATTTGCTTCGATGGGGTCAAGACTTCAGAAATATAATACACTGGGCGCTGAACTTTGAAGGTTTTCCCTTCTTCTTCCCGCTCGACTGTAAGTACCATACTGACGACTTGTCCTGTGGCTGCAATGTAAAGCAGCAAAGGCTCCTTGCTGATTGGGGCAGCAAGCACCGGCTGGGTGGAGAGCAGAGCTTTGAGCTCTGTGAACGCTGCGTCAGCTTCAGGAGTCCACTCGAACTTGTTAGAATTCTTCATCAATCGGTAAAGAGGCAATGCCTTTTCACCGAGACGAGAGATGAATCAACTTAGGGCGGCCAAGCAACCAGTAAGCTTCTGAACATCGTGCACTCGCATAGGACTTTTCATTCGGCGTATAGTACCGACTTTTTCTGGATTGGCGACTCGACTTGAGCTTTCCACTCCTGAGTCGATTCTCATCTTCACCATTAGCGTACTTGGTGGCAATCTCCATCATCCGATTCAGGGACATATCTCCGGTTCGACCGAATTTAAAATTTAGTTCTCTGTACTTGACGCCTTCGTTGAAGGCACAAACTGCTTGGTGGTCAGGCACATTCTCCACCGAGTGATGTAACGTGATCCACCTCTAGATGTAATCCCTCAAAGTTTCATTCGGCTTCTCTACGCAAGACCGCGGTTCCGTCAGCCCTGCCGGTCGCTTGCACAGGCCTTCAAATGTGGTGACGAACACTCGGGAGATATCCTCCCAAGTGTAAACGCTGCTAGGTGCTAACTGGTCCAGCCACGCTCTGGCCAAGCCCTCCAACATGAGAGGCAGGTGCTTCATGGCCACTTCATCATTGCCGCCGCCAATCTGGACGGCCACTCGGTAGTCCTCAAGCCAAGTATCGGGCTTGGACTCGCCAGTGAACTTACTGACTCCAGTCGCCAACCTGAAGTTGGGAGGAATCACAGCGGCCCTGATGGCTCTACTAAAGCACTCTGGCCCCAAAACATGTACTCTGCTGCCGGTAGGTGCATCTCTGTCTTGACCTTCTCGGTGAGCCCTGTTCCTGTCGACCAAACCCTGGACGAGAATGGATCTCGCATCAAAGCCTGGCCCTCTGGAGTCGACTGGAATCCTTCGCCCACCACTATGAGGGCGCCTGTCATCCTGCTGGCGAGGCACATACAACCCGCTCCTCGGGGGAGGCGTGGGCACTCACGTCGACCGTCATGATCGACTCGGTGATCATACTGCTCATGGTTCCCATACTGGTCATGCCGGTCTCCATGCCCCTCACGCCTCGGGGGTGATCTCGGGCTGTGAGCCGTCTGGACCGTGACCGCGGCAACGGATCTGCTGTGAATCCTGTTCCGCGACTGAGAAACAGCGGAATTCTGATCTCCTGCTGCCCGGAGTATCGCTCTGATCTGTAGTAAGCCTCTGCCAGCCTCCGACTGGGAAGGCTGAATCGACTCTGCTATATGGGCCGCAGCTGCTTAATTCTGAATCGGAGTTTGATATACCTGCGGGGGTGGGAAGAGCTGACATCGACTGGATTCGGGAACCCGTTGTCGCGCACGCTCGTCGAGTGCTCGCTGGAGGTTCTCTAGTCGAGTGTGCTCGGCTAAGTTTGCCAGGCGCGCGTCCTCCAAGGCGCGAGCCTCGGGGGTTTCTCCAATGATAGGAGTGTGTAGTGCATCCATGTTCCGGCGACGAAGTTCTTCTCTCTGCAGCGACGTGAGAGGCTCGGGAAGATACTCCTCATGGAGACACGACGGGTCGCCTCCACCCGCACCTCCGTCGGTGCGGGGAAAACCGGGAGGACTGGGTGCTCCATCGACCATCAGAACCTCCGCCGCCGGATCGCTGTTGTCGCACTCGGATGCGGTCTCTGCGGAGCCAGTCGATAGGTCGAACAGGCCGTAGAGGGATTCGTCAGGCTCGATCCCGTGACTTGAGGGGTGGCCGACTGACGTGCCACCGCATGCCTCACCCACCGCTGAAGTCTCGACCGACCGGAGCGCTTGCGCCGGCGGGAAACAGGGAGGGAGGACAACACAAGAGCCGACTGGTAGGGGGTCGATGGTTGCCGCAGGAGAACGCCACGGACGCACGCGCTAAAGAGCGTTGCCCCGCGAGCAGGGAGTGCGTCCACATCGAGCGGAGCCTCCTAGAGCCAAGCAGAGTCGTCGACGATGAACGTGAGCGTGCCGAGACGGATCTCGCGGCCCTCCACCGAAACTCCGCCGAAAACCATGATTATTCGGGTCGGAAAAGGTCGCAACTCCTCCAACAAATGCTAAAACACCTGCCCCACGGTGGGCACCAACTGTCATGGTTCTAAGTCTGACAGTAGTGTAGGGGGGTAAGTATGGAGAGGCAAGATCTTAGCTATGGAGAAGTTGTAAGCACACAAGGTTTACGAGTTCAGGCCCTTCTCGGAGGAAGTAATAGCCCTACGTCTCGGAGCCCGGAGGCGGTCGACTAGATTATGTGAGTATGAGTTTCAGAGGTGCGAACCCTTGTCTCGGAGGAGGGGGTGGCTTATACAGAGTGCGCCAGGACCCCGGCCAGCCCACGTTACAAAGGGTTCAATGTACATTAAGGCAGGCCGTTACTGGTAACGCTAGTAATAAAGTGCTATGATGACCATAAAAGCTATTTAATGACCGAGCGTTAGCGTGCGGAGTGACTTTAGTTCTCCTGGCTGTCGAGTGGTTGGATCTTGGTCGAGTGGTTGCTTCTTGGTCGGGTGTCTTCGAGTCTGTCGAGTGGAACACCACCAAGTCGATTGAAAGGTGATTTCTTCTAGAGATGTCCTTGGGTGGGACAGTTGGGACAGGTCCATGACCCTACCCTAGGTACATAGCTTCATCATGTATTACTACGGTCGAGATTCAATAAACCATATACATTGGGTGTATGACCATAGAAGGTTTTATTCATGTAAACAGAACAACAATTATTCTTCGAATTAAATGAATAATTGTATCACAATAAACATATTCATGCTCAACGCAAACACCAAATAACATTTATTTAGGTCCAACACTAATCCCAAAGGTAGACGGAGTGTGCGATGGTGATCTTATCAACCTTGGAATCACTTCCAACACACATCGTCACCTCGCCCAACTAGTCTTTGTTCATTTTGCAACTCCTGTTTCGAGTTACTATTCTTAGCAACTGAACCAGTATCAAATACCCTGGGGTTACTATGAACACTAGTAAAGTACACATCAATAACATGTATATCAAATATACCTTTCTTCACTTTGCCATCCTTCTTATCCGCCAAGTTTTTGGGGTAGTTCCTCTTCCAGTGACCATTTCCCTTTGTAGTAGAAGCACTCATTTCAGGCTTTGGTCTAGCTTTGCGCTTCTTCACGGGAGTGGCAACTTGCTAGCCATTCTTCTTGAAGTTACCTTTATTTTCCTTTGCCCTTTTTCTTGAAACTACTGGTCTTGTCAACCACAAACACTTGATGCTTTTTATTGATTTCTACCTTCACCGATTTCAGCATCGCAAAGAGCTCGGGAATCGTTTTCATCATCCCTTTCATATTATAGTTCATCACAAAGTTCTAGTAGCTTGGTGATAGTGACTAGAGAACTCTGTCAATCACTATCTTATGTGGAAGATTAACTCCCACTTGATTCAAGCGATTGTACTACCCAGACATTCTGAGTATATGCTCACTGGCTGCCATTCTCCTCCATCGGCAAAGTACTTGTCAGAGGTATCATACCTCTCGACATGGGCATGAGTCTGAAATACCAATTTCAACTCTTGGAACATCTTATATGCTCTGTGGCGTTAAAAAAGTTTTTGAAGTACCGGTTCTAAGCCGTAAAGCATGGTCCACTAAACTATCAAGTAGTCATCATACCAAGCTTGTCAAACATTCATAACGTCTGCATTTGCTCCTGCAATAGGTCTATCACCTAGCGGTGCATCAAGGACATAATTCTTCTATGCAGCAACGAGGATAATCCTCAGATCACGGACCCAGCTCACATCATTTCTACTATCATCTTTCAACTTAGTTTTCTCTACAAACATATCAAAAAATAAAATAGGGGAGCTATACGCGAGCTATTGATCTACAACATATATATGCAAATACTATCAGGAGTAAATTCATGATAAATTTAGTTCAATTAATCATATTATTTAAGAACTCCCACTTAGATAGACATCCCTCGAGTCATCTAAATGATTATGTGATCCAAATAAACTAAACCATGTCCAATCATCACATGAGATGGATTAGTCTTCAATGGTGAACATCTCTATGCTGATCATATCTACTATATGATTCATGTTCGACCTTTCGGTCTCCAGTGTTCCGAGACCATGTATGTACATGCTCGGCTCGTCAAGTTTAACCAAGTATTATGCATGTGCAAAACTGTCTTACACCCGTTGTATGTGAACGTAGAGTATATCACACCCTATCATCAAGTAGTGCTTCGAAACAATGAACTTTGGCAACGGTGCATACTCAGCGAGAACACTTTTATCTTGAAATTAAGTGGAGGGATCATCTTATAATTCTATCCTCATTCTAAGGATGTGCAAAATTGTCTTGCACCCATTGTATGTGAACGTAGAGCCTATGTGATAGCCTCGCTTAATAGGGATAATAGACTACTCATATCAATAAGTAATTCCATCTTTTCCGGAAGACCATTCAGACAGAACTCCAAAGTTAAGTGTGCTTAGCTTGGAGTAACTTCAGGATGGGTGACTGACCGAGAAGTTGCTCCCGGGTGCGCACGAGTGACGACAAAGTGCGCAGAAAAGACCAGTATTGTTTTGTGGGGCCGGTCTAGATCCCGCCAGGAGTAATGACCACCGGCGGGTGTGCCCGAGGCGTTACAGCCTATCACACCCGATCATCACGTGGTGTCTCAACACAATGAACTGTCACAATGGTGCATATATACTCATGGAGAACACTTATATCTTGAAATTTTAGTAAGGGATCCTCTTATAATGCTACCGCCATACTAAGAAAAATAAGATGCATAAAAGATAAACATGACATGTAATCAAAATATGTGACATAATATGGCCATCATCATCTTGTGCCTTTGATCTCCATCTCCAAAGCACCGTCATGATTTCCATCGTCATCGGCTTGACACCTTGATCTCCATCATAGTGTTGTTTTCGTCTCGCCAACTATTGCTTCTACAACCATCGCCAATGCATAGTGAGAAAGTAAAGCAATTACATGGCGTTTGCATTTCATACAATAAAGCGACAACCATAAGGCTCCTGCCAGTTACCGATAACTTTTACAAAACATTGTCATCTCATAAAATAACATATATCACATCATGTCTTGACCATATCACATCACAACATGCCCTGCAAATACAAGTTAGACGTCCTCTACTTTGTTGTTGCAAGTTTTACGTGGCTGCTACGGGCTTCTAGTAAGAACCGTTCTTACCTACGCATCAAAACCACAATGGTGATTTATCAAATTTTCTATTTTAACCTCCAACAAGGACCATCTGTAATAAAATTTGATTCAACTATAGTTGGAGAAACAGACACCCTCCCGCCACCTTTATGGAAAACTAGTTGCATGTCTGTCGGTGGAACCAGTCTAATTAACATGGTCATGTAAGCTTGGTCCGGGCCGCTTCATCCAACAATACCGCCAAATGAAAATAAGACATTGGTGGTAAGCAGTATGGTGATCACCGCTCAAAACTCTTTGTGTTCTACTCGTGCATATCATCTACGCATAGACCTAGCTCGGATGCCACTGTTAGGGAACGTAGAATGCAATTTCAAAAAAATTCCTACACTCACACAAGATCTATCTAGGAGATGCATAGCAACAAGAGGGGGGAGTGTGTCCATGTACCCTCATAGACCGAAAGTGGAAGCGTTTGACAACGCGGTTGATGTACTTGAACTTCTTCTCATTCCGACCGATCAAGCACCGAATGTACGACACCTCCGAGTTCTCCACACGTTCAGCTCGATGATGTCCCTTGAACTCTTCATCTAGCAAAGTGTTGAGGAAGTAGATGAGTTCCATCAGCATGACGGCGTGGTGACGGTGATGGTGATGTGATCCGCGCATGGCTTCACCTAAGCACTACGAGAATATGACCGGGGGTGTAATCTGTGGAGGGAGGTGCCGCACACGGCTAACAGATGGTGTTATGTGTTCTAGGCACCTCCCCCCTCATTTATACAGGTGGGAGGGAGAGGGAGCAGCCAAGGGGGGGCGTCCCAAGTAGGAGGAATCCTACTTGGAGTCCCTCCCAAGCCGCACACACCCTGCCATATATAACTGAGGTGGAAGGAAAGAGGGGGGAGAGGGAAGGAAGTAGGAATCCTAATCCAGAATTTCCTTGCCCTCCCCTCTTTCCTTCTCCTCGTCATAGGGTTGGCCTCTATAGGGGTACACCAGGGCTGGTGTGTTCCCTCACTTGGCCCATAAGGCCCTTACCTTTGTCGGGGGTGCCCGAAACTCCTTTCCAGTGACCCGATAAGTACCCGGTACCCTCCAGAACACTTCCGGTATCCAAATACCATCGTCCTATTTATAAATGTTTACCTTTAGACCATTTAGAGACTCCTCGTCATGTCTGTGATCTCATCCGGGACTCCGAACAACATTCGGTCACCAAATCACATAATACTAAATTGTCATCGAACATTAAGCGTGCGGACCCTATGGGTTCAAGAACTATGTAGACATGACCGAGACACCTCTCCGGTCTATAACCAATAGCGGAACCTAGATGCTCATATTGGCTCCTACATATTCTGCGAAGATCTTTATCGGTCGAACCGTTATGACAACATACGTAATCCCTTTGGCAATTGGTATGTTACTTGCTCGAGATTCGATCGTCGGTATCTTCATACCTAGTTCAATCTCGTTACCGGTAAGTCTCTTTACTCGTTCTGTAATACATCACCTCGTGACTAACTCCTTAGTCGTTTGCTTGCAAGCTTATGATGTGTATTTGACATACATGAAAGCAGTAGCAATAAACTATACAACCAAATGCTAAGCTAACGGGTGGGTCTTGTCCATCACATCATTGTCCTAATGATCTGATCCTGTTATCAAATGAAAACACATGTCCATGGTTAGGAAACCTTAACCATCTTTGATCAACGAGCTAGTCTAGTAGAGGCTTACTAGGGACACGATTTGTTTATGTATTCACACATGTATTTAAGTTTCCGATCACTACAATTCTAGCATGAATAATAAACCTTTATCATGAATAAGGAAACATAAAATAACAAATTTATTATTGCCTCTAGGGCATATTTCCTTCATTCACGTTGATTCTTTCGATATTATTAAGGAATCCATTTCCATGAATGAATTTATTGTTTTCTTGCCTAGGAGTTTGATAATTTATAAAATTAAATAATCTACTAAGAATTAGAAGTGAACAATTGAAGAATTGCATGCCAAAGAAGACAATACCTAGATCTATTCGTGTTTTATGCATAGATAAGGGTGTTAAACAATAGCGCTTGTTGGGAGGCAACCCTATTTTATTGTTATTTTTTATTTTTGCTTTTTAGGTTCTGTTTTGCCATAAATTTTCCATCTAGCATCTGGTTAGATGTGGTTTTGTGTTTTAATTAGTGTTTGTGCCAAGTAAGACCATTGGGATAGCTTACCGTGATAGTTGATTTGATCTTGCTGAAAAACTGAAACTTTTGTGCTCAGACCTAGAATTGTTAAAAATCATAGGAGCATTATAAAATATTGATTTTTTTGCATAAGATTAATAAAAAAATTCTTAGGTCGTCCTAATTTTTCAGAATTTTTGGAGTTATATAAGTATTCGAAATATTCAGATCGCTACAGACTATTCTATTTTTGATAGATTCTATTTTCTATGTATTGTTTGCTTATTTTGATGAATCCATGGCTCATATCGGGGGTATCAACCATGGAAAAGTTGGAATATAGTAGATATTACACAAATATAAATAAAGAATGAGTTCACAACAGTACCAAAAGTGGTGCTTTATTTTCTTATACTAACGGAGCTTACGAGATTTTATGTTGAGTTTTGTGTTGTGAAGTTTGGGGTAAGGATTTGATGGACTATGGAATAAGGAGTGGCAAGGGCCTAAGCTTGGGGATTCCCAAGGCACCCCAAGGTAATATTCAAGGATACCAAAAGCCTAAGCTTGGGGATGCCCCGGAAGGCATCCTCTCTTTCGTCTTCGTCTATCGTAACTTTACTTGAGGCTATATTTCTATTCACCACATGATATGTGTTTTGCTCGGAGCGTCTTGTATGATTTGAGTCTTTGATTTTTAGTTTACCACAATCATCCTTGTTGTACACACCTTTTGGGAGAGACACGCATGAATCATGATTTATTAGAATACTCTATGTGCTTCACTTATATCTTTTGAGCTAGGCAATTTTGCTCTAGTGCCTCACTTATACCTTTTTAGAGCATGGCGGTGGTTTTATTTTGTAGAAATTGATGAACTCTCGTACTTCCCTTATATTATTTTGAGAGTCTCTAAACAGCATGGTAATTTGTTTTGGTTATAAATTGAGTCCTAGTATGATAGGCATCCAAGAGGGATATAATAAAAACTTTCATATAAAGTGCATTGAATGCTATGAGAAGTTTGATTCCTTATGATTGTTTTGAGATATAAAGATGGTGATATTATAGTCATGCTAGTAAGTAGTTCTGAATTTGAGAAATACTTGCGTTAAGGTTTGTGAGTACCATAGCATGCACGTACGGTGAACCATTATGTAACGAAGTTGGAGCATGAGATATTTTTTGATTGGCTTCCTTACGAGGGGGGGGTCGGGGACGAGCAATGGTCTTTTCCTACCAATCGATCCCCCTAGGAGCATGCACGTAGTTCTTTTGCAATAAGTATGTGAGTTCTTTATGACTAATGTTGAGCCCATGGATTATACGCACTCTCACCCTCTGCCGTTGCAAGCCTCTCTTGTACCGCGCAACTTTCGCCGGTACTATAAACCCACCATATAGCCTCGTCAAAACAGCCACCATACCAACCTATTACAGCATTTTCATAGCCATTCTGAGATATATTGCCATGCAACTTTCCACCATTCCGTTTAGTATGACACGCATCATCATTTCAATTGCATTGCATGATCATGTAGTTGACATCGTATTTGTGGCAAAGCCACTGTTCATCATTTTTATAGATGTCACTCTTGATTCATCACACATCCTAGTACACCACCGGAGGCATTCATATAGTCATATCTTGTTCTAGTATCGAGTTGTAAGTAAATAGAAGTATGATGATCTTCCTTTTTTAGAGCATTGCCCCATGTGAGGAAATAAAAGAAATAAAAAAGAAAGAAAAAAGAAAAGAAAGAAAAAAAGATAAAAAGAAAAAAAGAAGAAGAAAGAAAAATGACAGAAAAAGAGAGAATGGGCAATGTTACTATACTTTGATATACCTTGGGATCCGGGTTGATTCATTACTTGAGCACTTTATGCCTAGCTTAATGGCTTTAAAGAAAGCGATGCCAGGGAGACAACCCAGAATTTTTAGAGAGTCATTTCTTTCTGTTGATTGCTTTTATAAAGTTTAAAAAATAGAGGGGCACATAAAAACTTTTTCACAAAAGAGAAGCGTTTGAAAGTTATGCACTGGAGAAGTGAGGGTCGACCATGAACACTTGTGTTCATGCTCATGGAAACAATGTATAATTTTTCATGAAGATTCTCACAAAAATAATTATCCCCTTGTACAATTCCATTGTATTGTAAAAATAATGTGCCAAGATTTGCCTTTAGGATGATTAGATTGCTTGTTGGTTTGTGCGGTGCAAAACAGAAACTTTGGTTGTAGTGCTCGTGTCGGGGGAAATGACACCTATGGGATCACGAGGAATCCCTTTTGCTACGGTTGGCAGACGCGGGGCTGTGGAAAGAGCAGGATTGAGATATCAACGCAGGGGGGTTATCCAGGTTCGGGCCGCAAGTGATGTGTGATACCCTACTCCTGCTGGTTTATGTTTATCTGGTGTTCTTGGACTAGCTACAAAGCATGCAGGGTCCCAAAAAATCCGAATCCTCTCTCAGTATGCCACATGCCTTCTTTTATAGTCAAAGGGGCTGCCACAGTGGCACACAGGAGGTGGAAAGCTATACAGTAGTCGATTCTATCTCTTGGCACCGTAGGACAAATGCATTTAATGCGCTGCTGACGTGCCCTTTTTGCTTTATCGGGGATGTCAAGGAAGCTCGTCCCAGCTATCGCCACCTCGCCTGGCTTCGACGCTTGTCCGAACTGACGAGGCATGTAGCGCCACGCTGGCTGGTCTCCGACATGGCTCTCCATTGGAGGAGGGGCCGCTGGCCAAGGCGAACCGGAGCGCCGCCCCGTCCTCCTCTTCCCCGAGCGCCACAGCGGCCTTAGCCTCGCTCCCTCCCTCTTCCCATCACGGCCAGCTGCACCGCCACGAGCTCTTGGTAAGTAAGGGCACGCTGTCGAGCGGAGGCCCTCGTTGCCGCCATCAGAGCACCAGCGCGCCCTCTCGCCATGACGGAGGGAATAAAGGAGTCAAGGTGGAGGAGATGAGCGCTGAAGGATCGAAGGACGTAGTCCACCTCCCCTTCTTCTTATAAAGGGGCAGGGCCGAGGCTCGGCTGCCCCGCTCAACCAATCTGGCTGCTAAGGGGCGCGGGGAACCGGGACCAACCCGCTGCTCCAATCAGCGATGACCCAATTTCCCGCCTCCACATTATGGCCCGTGACCTCTGCATCCACCACCTACCCTCCTCGGGGCATGGACGACACGTGGCAAGCGAACCGGAATCAAGAGGACGACTCAAGAGACCACATTCCACCCCGTGACCGTGGGGCGCGGGCACCTTGAAGGCCGCGACCCGAGTCCACCTAGTAAATGAGCCGTGCATCTGCGTTTTCCTCCCTTTTATGGGGAAGGCGCGGGCCGCCTCTTTACCATTTAACATGATGTGAAGCATGAGGGCAGCAACCGCCCCACGCATGACCCCCACGTCACGCACGACCCCACGTCGCACATTCAACGCGGGTTGTGGGGAAGTGCAACTGGCAAGTGAGTTACTGTGGTACAACTCGGCCCCGCATGCCCCCGCACCGTTTTTGGCCTAGCCCAACAATGCATCGCGATTATGTATGGCCCAGGCCCGGGTGCTCCTGTCAGTGCACAAAAGGAGGGGTCCTATTTTGTACCCCTTTACTTATGTGCGGGCAGTTGGAGCCGCGCCTGCTGCCACACCTAGCAGGGCAGAGGAAGGAAGCAAAGCCACACGAAGACCAGAGCAACGCCAAGCCAGAAACACGAAGAGAAGAAGGGAGAGGTGGACTCCCCCTGCAAGGCCCTTGCCAGGGCAACTTGCCCAACACCTGCAGAGCCGCCACCCTTGAGACCAAGAGTTCCAACACCATCAACCCCTTTGGAACCAAGGCTCGGGAGGCACCTCCATGGTGGCATGCAGATCTTTGTGGAGACTAGAAGCACACAAGACTAGATGATAACCAGAAGATGACGATCCTCGGCAAGATCCTTGACCAGGATATCCACGAGACCCCCGGCAAGACCCTTGCCGAGGACGACCACGACGCCACGGCAAGACCCTTGCCGGGCCCCCAGCAAGACCCTTGCCGAAGACACCCGCGGGGCCGCAGCCAGGCCAACATCTGCCAAGACTCCACCACTGTTCCCATGCAGCTGCCAGCCCACCGGCTAGGCAAGGACATGCATGGCAACGTGCAGCCTCTAGGCCAACTCAGCAAGCACCTGCGTGGTGGCATGCAGATCTTCGTGAAGATTCTGCCACCGCACCAACATAGAAGCCAGCCAGTGTGGCCCTACACGCCTCATCAGTTCGGACGCGCGTCGAAGCCAGGCGAGGCGGCGATAGCTGGGATGAGCTTCCTTGACATCCCCGCCACAAGCTCTCCATGGCCACAAGCTCTCCATCGGCGCGCTCCCCGCCGCTTCCTTTTTGTCTTCACCTGCCGCACCTGGGAGGAAAGGGGCAAGAACGGAGATCACGGGGAACCTATATTTCCTTTTAAATTGTAGGCACTTGCCAAATCTTAATTTCTACATAATGTAATCTCTCGAGCCCATGCTTGTATCCTGTAACCTTTGTACTCGCATCAACATATTAATGAAAAAGTCTAGCCCTGCCGGTAACTCGTGCACGTGTATGTTTGTGCGGAGGTGAAATGCCTCCTTAGTGTAAATAAAGGAGTCCTTCCGGCAACCCACCTTGTCGGCGCCCCTTGCGCCTGCCGGAGAATCACATCTCATGGGTTACATATAAAGGGCCCAGCCCCCCGTCCACCTCTTTTTGACAAGGGTCACCACGACCACTCTGACTGAAGCAGTGTTCGAGTCGGAAATGGGAGCCCCTGAGTCCTTAAATAAGAGTGGCGAGGTTTCCTAATGCACAAGTCAGAGGTTACGAATACGATGGGCAAGAGGTAAACTTTATCTGTTTGGCTTGCCGGGGATCGCTGTGCCGAGCGGTCTTCTCAACTTCTTGCCGGAGTTGGGTCCTTGGCGGGATTGCGCGTCCTTGCCGTGGCTGGAAAGAAGAGAGGGAAAAAGCACGAAACCTCGGTGGTTCACTAACATTTACCGGAATCAAAAAGTAGTATAGTACCCTGGACAAGCATGCATATATGTATATATAAACATGAAAATCGATAGGAAACTATACATACTAAGGGATTCCTTTTCCCTGACTGCACACAGGGTCTGCGCCTGGCTCCGTACATAGGGTTACATGCCTTGGCGGCAAGGCTAGTACGAAACGGGGGTTGCTGGGGCTCCCGACAACCATTCCTTGGGGGTAAAACTTGTGGAGATGTTCAATATTCCAGGAGTTGCTCACCGGAATGACATCTTCGGTCTCCAGGCAGACTGCGCTAGGCCTGGTGACTCCTGTTACCCGATAAGAGCCTTCCCACTTCAGTGTCAACTTGTTTGGATTCTTGGGGATTGGATCCGCCGAAGAACAAGGTCGCCTTTCTCAAGGCTTCGGGCGTGACCCTTGCGGCTATGATAGCGGCGTAAGTCTTGCTGGTAGCGAGCGGCCCGCACAGCAGCTTGAAGATGATCTTCCTCAAGGAGAGTCACATCATCTTGGTGCAACTGCTCTTGCTCAAGCTCATCATTGTTAATGTAAGTATAGTGATAGATGACGTTCAGTCCTTACAAGAGGAATGCAGAGCTAAACCTCTTCAAAAGCATTGGGTTGATTCTAAATTTATGTAAGAGTCCATACGGATCTTATAATGCCCACCAAATGGACGATAATGAAGCAAACATGTGTAGTGATGCTACATAATCAAACAGCTATGAAAGTAAGTATGGTCATATAGGGCAAGAGGTACTCACAAGAGCAATGCAGTGTGTGCAGTATAGTCGCGAGATTCTATGGTCCCTTGAGAATGAATGTTCTTCTGCAAGTAGTTTTGATACAAGCGAGATGTTAAGGCAAATGCAGAAATGTAGTTCAAATTGTGATGTGATATCATAGATAGTACCTTACGCTGCAGACGAGACCAATGTGTAACAAGATTATTCCAGTCACTATCTGATAAATGTAGGACTTGAGTCTCACACCCTAGCTAGTTCATGCATTAGAGTGTTGCATCATGTCTACTTTTCCAGAAAATTGAAATGGGGATGACAGAACCCCCATCACCCCATGGAAACAATTAGGGTTTACTAAAATCATTTTTAATGAATCTGAAATGCCCTTCTAAAAAGTCCACCCTTTTTGTCTTGGGTTAGAACCTCTCACAAAATGGGTTCACATTTTTCTAGGACACATAAGTTCATTGGACTAAATCTTTATCTATTTGCATTTGGGCATTTAAATGCTATAAAATATTTTAAATGCCCAAATAATTCTGGAAATAAGTGTGGGCTGTTGGAAATAATCCAAACAGAGCTCCTGATTATTTTCAGGATTTTTGGAAGTGTCTAACTATTTTTAATAAAGCCACACAGTTACAGAAAAGTAGAAAAACAAAAACAGAAATAAAGAAACCGCTTACCTGGCCGCAGCCCACCTCCCGGCCCACCTGGCGGCCCAGCACTGTGCTGGCATGTGCCAGCCAGCTGCATCCTCCCGCCAGGCAGGCAGGTAGGAGGTGACGCCGGCATGCGAGAGGTCGCCACCGAGCCACCTGCTTGCCGCTCGCGCTTGTGGACACCTGGGCGAGCTCCACGTTGCCGCCTCGACCTCGCAGACACACCCGTTCTCCCCCTGCCTCTCTCCCTCGCCCTCTCCTGCCATGGTCGACGCCCCTGCCGCCGCACCGTTGACGTAGCCGCATTCCCCGTCATCCTCGCGACGCGCCACCGTGTCCAGAAGCTCCTTTGCCCTCCCCTCCTTCGAGGAAGCCGAGCCCCGAGCGCTCGCGTGCCCCGAAGCCACCGCAACAACCTCGCCCGACCTCGCCGTCGCCGGAGATCCCATTCGCCGTCCCCGCCGCATCAGCTCGTCCCCGACCGCGTCGTCTGCACCGTCGTGTTCGCCGTGAGATGCTACACCTCTCCATCCCTCTCGTCCTTGCTCTCGCGCCTCGTAGCGACCACACCGAGCTCGGCCGCACCCGCCGGCGCCACCGCACGTCACCGTCGTGGCCACAACCACTTGGGCTTGATTCCGGGCATGTTGCCGTCTTCACCGCACTCGCAGGAGCCCAACGCACCACCCCACGTGCCTCGCCGTGCCCCGTAGCCTCGGGTTCGACCTCGCCCGAACTCCGGCGACCGCCAAGGTCGTCGCCGGTGTCGTTTCCGGCCACCCCGAGCTCCACCACTGTGTCACAACCCAGTTATTGCTTGTAATTATTTGCATCAGTGTGCATTCATGCATGATGTTTAAATTTATGAATTTGGAATTGAGGGAATTCTCAAAGCCTCAAAATGACATAAAGGGAAAGAACCCTAAACATTTCGTTCATTGAAGCAAAATTCTCTTCATTAATGTCTGGTATTTTTGGCAACAGCTTAGAACCAAACCAAAAATAATGAACATTTTTAAAGAATTATTCTTGGACTTTGAATTTAAATCAATAGTTATTTGAGTTGGATTGATATCCATAATATTTAGGATATGAGTTCAAATATTTTGAAACTTAGTATGTGGTTTTGGTTCTTACCATTTAATCCACATATAAATTTTCAGGATTTTACAAATTGGTTTAGTTTGTAAATCCAATCAAAAACATATTGAATAAATAGAGAACAAGAACTAAAAGAATAATAGAGAAGGAAAACCACCTGGGCCTTCTTACCTGGCACCCCCAGCCGGCCCAACACTGTGCGGCCCAGCCGCCTGGCCCCCTCCCCATGCCGTCTTCCTCCTTGCCAGGAGGACGAGCGCATGGCCGACACACGCCGGCGCACGCCCGGCCACCTCCTGCTTGCCGCTTCGCCCTGGCCTCTTTGGATGACACCATGTAGCCTCCCCGACCCCCTCTCACTCTCCCTCGTCCCCGTCTCCTCCTCTGTCTCTGTATCCTGAGATTCGCCACGATTGCCCGAGAACGCCGACGAGCACCTCCATGGCCACCAGCTCTCCCTCGCCCTACCGCCAGGAGATCCTCGCCGTCGATTTGCTGTCCACCGGCCGTCCCCGCGCCTGCCGAGTCCTCCGTTAGCCTCTTTGTGAGCTCCACTGCCTTTTACCCTCCTCCCAGAGCTCGTTCCTCTCCTCTAGCCGCCTCCGCCACCGGAGCCGAGAGCTCCGTGCCGCCGGCCATGGCGCCATCGTGGCCAGAGCCCGAACCAGCCGCTCCCGCATGCGTCATCGTTCTCCTCACCTCCCCAGGAGCATGTAGCCACCACCAGCTCCTCCCCACATGCCCCCTAGCTCCAACCCGAGCACGCCCGTAGCTTCGGCCGCCGCTTGACCCGTCACCGGCATCGATTCCGGTGACCCCGTGACCTGTTGTTGTCTCCACTAGATGCGCGGGAGCAAGGGCTATGCCCTGGTGCCCTCAGCGTGCGAAACCGCCACCTGTAGCGCATTTCCGAGCCGGGCCGCCGCGTCTGGCCTCGCCGGCATTGAGCCGTCGACGGGTTTGACCGAGCTGACTAGGTTTGACCCCCTGGTTCATTGACATGTGGGTCCGAGGCCCTGTTAATTTAGTTAGGTGCTAATTAATTTAGTTTGCCACTGACTCACTGACATGTGGGCCCAGCCCTAGATTAGTTTAGTTAATCACCTAATTAGGTCTAACAGGCATTGTTAGCTAACTGAGTCACTGACCAGTGGGTCCCACTTGTCAATTTTGACCTGGGTTAGCGCCTTTGACTTGCTGATGTCACACCGACATCATGCTGACGCGGTAATCACTTTTCTGGAATTTAAATGGATCTTAAATGATTTATTTATTTCAGAAAATACCCTAAACTTCAAAAATTCATAGAAAAATAATCGTAACTCGGATGAAGATAAGTTATATATGAAAAATTATCAGAAAAATGCAATATGTCCATCTGTACCATTTTCATGCATGGCAGACCAACTTATACCTACTTTATAAGTGAAAACATGATAATTGCATTTTAAGTGCTTAATGTGGAGACTTCCTCTAAATTGCTGCTGGATGCATTAGCACAAATCATAACATCATTACCATGTCACATTCAGGCATCATATTGTGCATTGCATTGATTGTGTTCTTCCTTGTTTGCTGGTATTTGTTCCCTCTCGATAGACGTGTTCCGGCGATGAGTTTGATGACAATGATGAAGAGTTATACTATCTTCAGAGGTGCTAGGCAAGCAAAAACCCCTTGTTCATTCCGATACAAATCCCACTCTCTCGCTCCTGCTCTCTTTACTGCATTGGGACAACAACAATTCAACTGTTACATGCTGCGGTAGTTGAACCCCTTTTCCTATGCATTACCTGTCATTGCCATAGTAAATAGATGAAACCCACTAGCATGAGTAGGAGTTGTTTGAGCCCTCATGTGCCTACTCATTCATGCTTGTTTGTCATGCCTGCTACTGCTTAGAGTTGAGTCAGGTTTGATTCATCGGGGATGAATTGGAATGGTGATGAACATGTCCTACTGTGTGTGAGCTAAGTGTGTGAACACGATTTGGTAAAGGTAGCAATGAGAGGCCATGTAGGAGTGCATGGTGGGATGTCTCATTGAAACCGTTCTCAGGAACTGAGTTCTGTGTTTGTGATCCATGAACAGCTACTACCACTCATTGGGATCCTTAATTGACCCTCTCGACTTATTAACTGCCCTAGTCCTCTATCCAGGAGTTGCAACTAGTTTCTGGTGTTTATAGGATATGTCTAGGGGTGGGCTATGATGTGGTAGATACACCGTGGCACGGTGTACTGGGCGCCCATTTGGTGTCTCGGGAACCCTGCACACATCGTTTGGGGCTGTGAGCGAAAGTCCGGCCGGATCTCCTTGCGGATGGAACCCGAATATGCGATAAACCTGAACTAGAGACTTGTGTGGTTAGTCAGGTCGTGGCCGACTCCCTCGCCAGGCTTTCGCTTGAAGGTTGCCGAGATACACGACGTGTACATGGTGGTAATTGGCGAGAGCGTGTGTGAAGAAGTACACCCCTGCAAGGTTATAAATGATCTATTCGAATAGCCTTGTCCGCGGTAAAGGACTTCTGGGTTGCCTGTACAGTTCATAGATAACTTAAAGTGGATACTCTAAAATGCGCAAGATAAGCGTGAGTGCTATGGATGGCGTTTTCGTAGGTAGACGGGAGAGGATCCATAGTGGTATATTGATTGGTGAATATGTAGACTCGTGTGTGCCATGTAACGCCCTCGATGCGGCTATATCTCCCACGTGTCGAGGCACAACTTAGAGGCATAACCGCATTGAAAGCAATGTCGCAAGTGAGGTAATCTTCGCAAACAACCCATGTATTAAAATAGGGGAAAGAAATACATAGTTGGCTTACAATCGCCACTTCACACAATTACATGAATAAAGCATTACATCAACCAGATACAATCAAGGTCGGACTACGGAACCAAAATAAAAGAAGAACCCCAAAAGTGCCAAGGTCCCCGATCGACCCCAACTGGGCTCCACTACTGATCAACTAGAACGAAACAACACAAAGGACAAGATCTTCATCGAGCTCCTCCTGAGCCTGGTTGCGTCATCTGCACGGACTCATCGGCACCTGCAAGCTGGTTTTGGAAGTATCGGTGAGCCACGGGGACTCAGCAATCTCACACCCTCGCGATCAAGACTATTTAAGCTTATGGGTAAGGTAAAGGTATGAGGTGGAGCTGCAGCAAGCGACTAGCATATATGGTGGCTAACATACGCAAATGAGAGCGAGAAGAGAAGGCAAAGCACGGTCGAGAAAACTATGATCAAGAAGTGATCCTAGAACAACCTACGTCAAGCATAACTCCAACACCGTGTTCGCTTCCCGGACTCCGCCGGAAAGAGACCATCACGGTTACACACGCGGTTGATGCATTTTAATTAAGGTCAACTTCAGGTTTTCTACAACCAGACGTTAACAAATTCCCATCTGCCCATAACCGCGGGCACGGCTTTCGAAAGTTCAAATCCCTGCAGGGGTGTCCCAACTTAGCCCATCACAAGCTCTCACGGTCAACGAAGGATATTCCTTCTAGCGGAAGACCCGATCAGACTCGGAATCCCGGTTACAAGACATTTCGACAAGGTAAAACAAGTCCAGCAACACCGCCCGAATGTGCCGACAAATCCCGATAGGAGCTGCACATATCTCGTTCTCAGGGCACACTCAGATTGTCTTAGTCGGGTAGGCCAGCCCAGAGTTGCCCCTGGTGGCCACCGGCCGGCTGACAGGTGGACCAACACTCAGAGGAGCACTGGCCCGGGGGGTTTAAAATAAGATGACCCTTGAGTCTGCAGAACCCAAGGGAAGAAAAGGCTAGGTGGCGAATGGTAAAACCAAGGTTGGGCATTGCTGGAAAGAGCTTTAATCAAGGCGAACATCAAGGGGTTCCCATTATAACCCAACCGCGTAAGGAACGCAAAATCCGGGAACATAACACCGATATGACGGAAACTAGGGCGGCAAGAGTGGAACAAAACACCAGGCATAAGGCCGAGCCTTCCACCCTTTACCAAGTATATAGATGCATTAATTAAATAAGATATATTGTGATATCCCAACGAGTAAACATGTTCCAACAAGGAACAACACCTCCATGTTCCAACAAGGAACAAACTTCAATCTTCACCTGCAACTAACAACGCTATAAGAGGGGCTGAGCAAAGCGGTAACATAGCCAAACAACGGTTTGCTAGGACAAGGTGGGTTAGAGGCTTGGTTCCACAATATAGGAGGCTTGATAAGCAAGTGGTAGGCATCGTAGCATAGGCATAGCAAAAGAGTGTGCATCTAGCAAGCAAAGATAGAAGTGATTTCGAGGGTATGGTCATCTTGCCTGAAATCCCGCAAGGAAGAAGAACGAGTCCATGAAGAAGACAAACGGACGTAGTCGAACAGGTCCTCACAATCACGACGTTACCGGAACCAACCCGAAGAAGCAAACACCGGAAAGAAGCACACAACATAGTAAACAAACCACACATGAACATGGTAAGATATGCGAGATGCGGTATGGGATGCATATGCATGATAGGGCAAGGAATGATTGAACCTGGCCTCAACTTTGAAATCCAAGTGTTCCACTGGAAAGGTGAGATGAAATCGCTTGAAAACGATATAAATAACACCAGAATCGGAGTTACGGTTTGGAAATGGCAAGCAATTCAAATATGGCACCGGTCTGCGATATATAACAAGTAGCCATCTAAATGCAACAAGACGAACATACTACAGCACTCAAACATGGCAACAAAATACATGGCATGGATCCATTCATAATGCTTAACAAAAGATGAACACTGAGCTATGGCCAATTCATCCATTAACAGGTTCAAACAAGCATGACAGAAGTGCAATTGGTAAACAGATTTCAGACTTAGTGAAATTAACAGTTGTCTGGAATTTTGCATGGCAAAATAAAGCATGGTATGCGGCTACTCAAAGAGCTTAACAAAAGTCCTTTATTGACCTTGAGCCAAAAGGGATCAGAAAATACAATTGCAAGCATGTTAACATGGCAAAAACATAATCAGATCACAGACTTAGTGAAAACTGGAGCATGCAAAATCAGATATCAAGTAGGCATGTTTACGAGCTCGATGCACTCACTACAGAGCATGGAATGACAATCTAAGAATACACCCATAAAGAATACACATAATACAAGCTAGACATGGCAAGAACAATAACATAGCATGCACGAATCAACTACAACATCATCGGCAAAATCGCTAACAAGTAGACAATCTACCCAGATTCACAAAATGACAAAAGTAGAGCTCGATTGACTCAAGCTAGGGTGCTACATAATTGTAAACAAAGACATGGATGGATAGAGCACTACAATATTAACAAAACATCCTTACTGATAATCCTCAAAAGAGGCACGGATCACTAGGAAACAACATGAACATATGGCATATTGGAATAAACAGATCAAGGACTTAGTGGAAATGCTAAGTCCCTGAAATCACCATTAACGAATGCACTACTTTGCAAGCTTGTGCTAGTCACCACACACATCACAAAAATACATGGATGGCACCACTGGATAGATGGCAAAACATATAACAAAACTCATGTAGAGCTCAGGGGCATATCATGGCAAAAATGACAAAAATCTAATTGGAGCAGCAGATCTAACAATTATCTCAAATAGCATACTTCCAACAGCATTTCGGGCATCAAGATGAACTCAAATGAAAACAATGCAGTGAGATGAAATGAAGTGCTCTCTGAGGCGAACACTTTGATATGCTACATGCTCAAATTGGAGCTACAGATGCAAAGTTACGATGCGATGAACATGGGCATTTGAAACATGAGAATCTTGGGGACTTAGTAGAAATTACCACTCCGAGAACAAGATCTAGGGTTTCGGGCACGCCGTTCGAGGTTCGCCTGAATCTTCGCTGGAGTGGATGAATGCGGCGGCCGGACTTGGCGCCCTTGCTGGATCCGGCCGGGAGGAGGAGGCCGGAGAGGCCGGAGATGGCGGCGGCGAGCTCGCGCCCGTCGAGTTGGTGTCGGTGGCGGCGGAGGCGTCGCACGGCGGGCTCCAGCAGCTGGCCACCGGCGATGGCGACGGGGCAGCAATCCGGCGAGCCGGCGCCAGCGCGGCGGGTGAAGCGCGGCGGTGCACGCCTCGGGGCGGCGCGGGGCCTCCAGGCGCGGGAGGCGGCGACCAGATGGGCCGGGCGGGCCGGCCTCAGGCCCGCAGGGCCACGGCGGCGCGGGGAGAGAGAAGATGGTGAGGTGGCGGTGTGCGATAGGCTGGCGGCGGCGGTGGAGTGACGTGGCGAGCTCCGATTAGATGGAGCGAGGTGGCAGCGGACGGCGGACATGTCCGGCGCGGTGAGGACGCGTCCGGCGGCGCGAGGGGAGGAGTTTTTAGGGTTCATCCGCGAATTTCGGGAGGGGAGCACATATTTATAGGTAGAGGGAGCTAGGAGAGTCTAAATGAGGTGCGGTTTTCGGCCACGCGATCGTGATTGAACGACCGAGATGATGGAGGAGGGTTTAGGTGGGTTTTGGGCCAAATTGGAAGGGTGTTGGGCTGCAACACACACGAGGCCTTTTCGGTCCCTCGGTTAACCGTTGGAGTATCGAACGAAGTCCAAATGGTACGAAACTTGACAGGCGGTCTACCGGTAGTAACCCAAGGCCGCTTGGCAAGTCTCGGTCCAATCCGGAAATGTTTAACCTCCACACACGAAAGGAAGGTAGAAAAGACCACCGGAGGAGATAGGAGCGCCGGAATGCAAAACGGACAACGGGGAAAATGCTCGGATGCATGAGATGAACACGTATGTAAATGAAATGCACATGATGACATGATATGCAATGCATGACACGCAAGCAAAGACAAGGCAACACAACAAATAACTGCAGGACACCTGGCACATTGGTCTTGGGGTGCTACAACACTCCACCACTACGAGAGGATCTCGTCCCGAGATCTAGAATGGCACCGGAGGGAAAACGAAAGAGAAAGAGAAGAGGTAAAACTAAGTTGCTTCTTTGACAATCGAGTGAAACCAATGAACCTTGAGAGGTTAACCAATTGGAAATAAGAATACAACGGAGATGAACAAAGTTGAAAACACTCCGATAGAAAGAGGATTCAGAAAGAACCGATTCGGGTAGCACTTCGGTCGAAAAGAGATGAAGACTTGATAAAATGAGAGAACTTGAGCAGAAGGGACACAACACTCCTGTTAAATGGATAAGCCAAGAAAAGAACACGATCCTGACAAAACGAAAAGATGGGTTGAAGAGTGCAACATCACAATGCCTCCGGAAGAAAAGAATAGAAGTTAGATAATTGAAATAAAAGAATGGAGAAGAAAATACCAACTTCTGCCACAAGAGAGCTTGAAAAGGCATCTTTAGGAGAAGGGTCGAACGGAATTGTTGTAAAAACCAACAACGAAAAGAGTAATCTTGATATGGTCTTATGGAATACAACTCAAAAATTATGAGGTGACCACCTGCCACTGACGGAAAGAAGAATTGGATTGGCATGAACAAGGAGACGAGAAGCTTATATCACCGGAAGGATAAATGAAGAACTTGGGTCCTTTATAAGAATCATAATAGCAACCATCCTTAGGGAAGGCTTAAGGTGAAATATAACCCAAGATAACCCCAAGGAAGAGGTTGATGGATTTAAAATATCTCATTCTTAACAACATGTGAATCATGAAACATGAACTCAAATTATCAAGAATGGCATAATACCACCTCCAATGATATGGAAGAAAGAATTGCACTCCGGATTACAAGATGAAGAATGCTTGAGCTGATCTGAAAGAATCTTGATGAACACTTCGAGAAGGAATTAAATCTTTGATGAACCATTATGTAAACCCTCCATGAAGAACTCCGGTAAACAAAGGAATGAAAAGAAAGAGAAATTGAAAACACAATGTGAATCCTTGCAATGATTTAGATGGATTTCCGTGATAATATAATGCGGAAACCATGGAACTCCGGAAAAGAAAAGATAAGCATCTCAAACCAAGAATTTGATAAGCCTCCGGAATAAGGAATGAATCACTTGGATGAAACAAGAATAAGAATTACATTATGCTTATCCTTCACCAATAAAATTGATGACAATCAATGGATTTGGCATACTACTTATTCTCGTAGAAAGGATTAAAAGAGATATATCAAAACTTGAGAACGTCTTCAACGAACCACCGGTAGGATTGGAACAACGAATGAATTGATAAATAAGAGAACTCTTGAACGAATCGCCGTTAGAATTAAAATGACCAAAGGAAAGATAGAGGAACACCGGGAAGAATTATGAAATGAACGAGGATACTTTAGAGAATTTAGATACAAGTGAACAAAGAGATCCCGAACTGATTAGAGAATATTGAATGATGCACCGGTAAGATTAAAGAATAATAGCTGAAAGCTGCGAACGAATAAACCTGAATTGATGGACTCCGGATAATCAAACCGAGAAGACTCTTGAATTACTCCGGATGGATGAAAAGAATTCTCACAATCGACAATAATTATGAGAGGATGGCAACAAGCTAGCACCATGAATCTTGAAGAGAATGGAGCAAGATTAAAGAGAAACTCTTATTCGGTCTTCAAAATTCCGAGAATGACGACGAGAAACACCACTGTGAATTATTTAGACACTCCGGAAGAATCAAAACGAAGAGGTTGAGCCAACAATGAAAAGAATTGTGAAAGATCTAGGAGAAGGCATTTGACTGATGATAAATCATTCTTACGTCAAACTTCGAAAAGAAAATTTGAGGATAGCTCCGGGAAAATAAGAAGAGTCAGGTAAGATCCTGGAAAAAGACCTGTGGGTTAGGGCCCACTCAAGAGAAACACCGTTGAAATGATTTAAAAGAGAGGTTGCACCAGTTGAATTAAATGGCTTGGATGAGATAACAACCTCGAAAGAGCTTGCACGAATGCCGAGTGGCAAACACGAATCTTCGAGATATCTTGAGCACTCCGGAACAATTAAATAGCGAGAAGTGAATGAAAAAGAGGTGTACCGGCATGAGAAGGTATTTGGAACAAGGAAAAGATATGGTCAACAAGGCTTGAATTGGTTCCCCCGGAGAATAAAAAGAACGAATAATGATAACTTGAAGCTCTGTTAGAATCCTCATGAGAATCACCGGATAAGAACATTGATTGAAAAGAACGAAGAGACCTCACATCAATAAGGTGGATACTTGATTAAGAAATCCGAGTCCTTGACGAAACAAGGGTGGGTGGGCGGGAAAAACAAAAGGCAACTTGGGATGGATGAAACGAACACCGTTGAGAGAAAGCTTAGAATTGAACTTGCGGATGTTGAAAAAGATCGGATCCACTTAAAAAGAAACAACACCGGCTGAAAAGGATTTACATGACAATCTCGATTATCCTGAAGGATTAGTATTCACATCGGAGTATGAGAACACCATTTAGGAAAGGTATGGAATCAACATTTGACTTCGAAGCAACTCGAATACCGAAACTCAAAGCCAAACAAAGGATTGGCTTGCAGAATAAGCCGGAACAAACAAATGATATAGATTTCGTCCGAAGTTTTCGTGGTGGGGCCTACACGGGCTCGATCGTACAGCACCATCATGTACAAGGCAGTGCACATGACATACGAGGCGTCCCCGAGTCGGCATAGCCAGGGACTCTTTAAGACACAACGAGACCACTGTAAAACCGACCGTGGATAGGCGAACCACTAGACGTCGAACCGCAATTTCATATCATACATTTGTCGGAAAGATATCCTAAGAGCTACTTGAATTCCCACCTATGAAACTCCCGAAATTTTCCGGTTATGCAATCAGGTGTTGGGGATACAGGGGAAGCATAATATCTCACCCAAAACTAGCAAATCCTACATCCAGCTGTATCCATCATTCAACACATAACCAAGAAACCTTCGGAAATCGTCTACCTCAACCTTCGAAAAGCATCCGTTATACAAGTTATGGCAATACTCCCGAACTCCCGCCCCAGTACTGGGTGGCGTCGAGGTTATCTCACCAACAAACTGCATAAAAGAGATTTTCGATGTCGGCGTACTAAACTCAGGTATTCCAGAACTGCAACAATAAAATTGTGACGACAACACCTCGGAGCTCAACTCCCCGGGAACAGGAGGCACCAAGAACAATGTTCTCATTACAAAACCATCGGAATGATTCCAAGATACCCGCGTGATCCTAAAAAAAATTAGTGAAATTTGAGAAGAGAAGAGTCAAAACTCTACGTCATGATGCCTCAACAAAGCGATGAAGGGACTGGGGCGTAAAAAGAAGTCCTAACTCTCCGATATATATAATCTTAATGACTCAAAACATTTTTCTAGACACAACTCGTCCGCTAATTCGATCAAGCAATGGGGCTCCTAAGGTCGGGAAGGCTATGATTACCAACTTGTAATGCCCTCGATGCGGCTATATCTCCCATGTGTCAAGGCACGACTTAGAGGCATAACCCCATTGAAAGCAATGTCGCAAGTGAGGTAATCTTCGCAAACAACCCATGTATTAAAATAGGGGAAAGAAATACATAGTTGGATTACAATCGCCACTTCACACAATTACATGAATAAAGCATTACATCAACCAGATACAATCAAGGTCCGACTACGGAACCAAAATAAAAGAAGAACCCCAAAAGCGACAAGGTCCCCGATCGACCCCAACTGGGCTCCACTACTGATCAACTAGAACGAAACAACACAAAGGACAAGATCTTCATCGAGCTCCTCCTGAGCTTGGTTGCGTCATCTGCACGGACTCATCAGCACCTGCAAGCTGGTGTTGGAAGTATCGGTGAGCCACGGGGACTCAGCAATCTCGCACCCTCGCGATCAAGACTATTTAAGCTTATGGGTAAGGTAAAAGGTATAAGGTGGAGCTGCAGCAAGCGACTAGCATTTATGGTGGCTAACATACGCAAATGAGAGCGAGAGGAGAAGGCAAAGCATGGCCGAGAAACTATGATCAAGAAGTGATCCTAGAACAACCTACGTCAAGCATAACTCCAACACCGTGTTCGCTTCCCAGACTCCGCCGGAAAGAGACCATCACGGTTACACACGCGGTTGATGCATTTTAATTAAGGTTAACTTCAGGTTTTCTACAACTGGACGTTAACAAATTCCCATCTGCCCATAACCGCGGGCACGGCTTTCGAAAGTTCAAATCCCTACAGGGGGTCCCAACTTAGCCCATGACAAGCTCTCACGGTCAACGAAGGATATTCCTTCTAGCGGGAAAACCCGACCAGACTCGGAATCCCGGTTACAAGACATTTCGACAAGGTAAAACTAAACCAACAACACCGCCCGAATGTGCCGACAAATCCCGATAGGAGCTGCACATATCGCTTTCTCAGGGCACACTCAGATTGTCTTAGGTACGGGTAGGCCAGCCCAGAGTTGCCCCTGGTGGCCACCGGCAGCTGACAGGTGGACCAACACTCAGAGGAGCACTGGCCTAGGGGGGTTAAAATAATGATGACCCTTGAGTCTGTAGAACCCAAGGGAAAGAAAAGGCTAGGTGGCGAATGGTAAAACCAATGTTGGGCATTGCTGGAGGAGTTTTACTCAAGGAGAACTGTCAAGGGGTTCCCATTATTACCCAACTGCGTAAGGAACGCAAAATCCGGGAACATAACACCAATATGACGGAAACTAGGGCGGCAAGAGTGGAACAAAACACCAGGCATAAGGCCAAGCCTTCCACCCTTTACCAAGTATATAGATGAATTAATTAAATAAGATATATTGTGATATCGCAATGAGTAAACATGTTCCAACAAGGAACAACATCTCCATGTTCCAACAAGGAACAAACTTCAATCTTCACCTGCAACTAACAACACTATAAGAGGGGCTGAGCAAAGCGGTAACATAGCCAAACAACGGTTTGCTAGGACAAGGTGGGTTACAGGCTTGGTTCCACAATATAGGAGGCATAATAAGCAAGTGGTAGGCATCATAGCATAGGCATAGCAAAAGAGCGAGCATCTAGCAAGGAAAGATAGAAGTGATTTCGAGGGTATGGTCATCTTGCCTGAAATCCCGCAAGGAAGAAGAACGAGTCCATGAAGAAGACAAACGGACATAGTCGAACGGGTCCTCACAATCACGACGTTACTGGAACCAACCCGAAGAAGAAAACACCGGAAAGAAGCACACAACATAGTAAACAAACCACACATGAACATGGTATGATATGCGAGATGCGGTATGGGATGCAGATGCATGATATGGCAGGGAATGATTGAACCTGGCCTCAACTTGGAAATCCAAGTGTTCCACTGTAAAGTTTAGATGAAATCGCTTGAAAACGATATAAAGAACACCGGAATCGGAGTTACAGTTTGGAAATGGCAAGCAATTCAAATATGGCACCGGTCTACGATATATAGCAAGTAGCCATCTAAATGCAACAAGACGAACATGCTACAGCACTCAAACATGGCAACAAAATACATGGCAGGGATCCATTCATAATGCTTAACAAAAGATGAACACTGAGCTACGGCCAATTCATCCATTAATAGGTTCAAACAAGCATGACAAAAGTGCAATTGGTAAACAGATTTCAGACTTAGTGAAATTAACACTTGTCTGGAATTTCAGATCAGATAGCACTCTTTGGAGCAACAAAACTATATGCTACAGGACCTGAACATGGCAAAATAAAGCATGGCATGGGGCTACTCAAAGAGCTTAACAAAAGTCCTTTAGTGACCTTGAGCCAAAAGGGATCCAAAAATACAATTGCAAGCATTTTAACATGGCAAAAACATAATCAGATCACAGACTTAGTGAAAACTGGAGCATGCAAAATCAGATATCAAGTAGGCATGTTTACGAGCTCGATGCACTCACTACAGAGTATGGAATGACAATCTAAGGATACACCCATCAAGAATACACATAATACAAGCTAGACATGGCAAGAACAATAACATAGAATGCACGGATCAACTACAACATCATCGGCAAAATCGCTAACAAGTAGACAATCTGCCCAGATTCATGAAATGACAAAAGTAGAGCTCGATTGACTCAAGCTAGGGTGCTCCATAATTGTAAACAAAGACATGGATGGATAGAGCACTACAATATTAACAAAACATCCTTACCGATCATCCTCAAAATACGCACAGATCACTAGGAAACAACATGAACATATGGCATATTGAAATAAACAGATCAAGGACTTAGTGGAATTGCTAAGTCCCTGAAATCACCATTAACGAATGCACTACTTTGCAAGCTTGTGCTAGTCACCACACACATCACAAAAATACATGGATGGCACCACTAGATAGATGGCAAAACATATAACAAAACTCATGTAGAGCTCAGGGGCATATCATGCACACAATAATCATGGCAAAAATGACAAAAATCTAATTGGAGCAGCAGATCTGACAATTATCTCAAATAGCATACTTCCAACAGCATTTGGGCATCAAGATGAACTCAAATGAAAATGATGCAATGAGATGAAATGGTGTGCTCTCTGAGGCGAACACTTTGATATGCTACATGCTCAAATCGGAGCTACGGATGCAAAGTTACGATGCGATGAACATGGGCATTTGAAACATGGGAATCTCGGGGAATTAGTAGAAATTACCACTCCGATAACCAGATCTAGGGTTTCGGGCACGCCGTTCGAGGTTCGCCTGAATCTTCGCCGGTGTGGATGAACGCGGCGGCCGGACTTGGCGACCTTGCCAGATCCGGCCGGGAGGAGGAGGCCGGAGAGGCCGGCGATGGCGGCGGCGAGCTCGCGCCCGGCGAGGTTGGTGTTGGTGGCGGCGGAGGCGTCGCACGGCGGGCTCCAGTAGCTGGCCACCGGCGATGGCGACGGGGCGGCAATCCGGCGAGCCGGCACCGGCGCGGCGCGCGCCTCGGGGCGGCGCGGGAGGCGGCGACCAGATGGGCCGGGCAGGCCGGCCTCGAGCCCGCAGGGCCGCGGCGGCGCGGGGATAGAGAAGATGGTGAGGTGGCGGCGTACGATAGGCTGGCGGCGGCGGAGTGACGTGGTGAGCTCCGATTGGATGGAGCAAGGTGGCAGCGGACGGCGGACTTGTCCGGCGCGGTGAGGACGCGTCCGGCGGCGCGAGGGGAGGAGATTTTAGGGTTCATCCGCGAATTTCGGGAGGGGAGCACATATTTATAGGTAGAGGGAGCTAGGAGAGTCCAAATGAGGTGCGGTTTTCGGCCACGCGATCGTGATCGAACGACCGAGATGATGGAGGAGGGTTTAAGTGGGTTTTGGGCCAAATTGGAAGGGTGTTGGGTTGCAACACACATGAGGCCTTTTCAGTCCCTCGGTTAACCGTTGGAGTATCGAACGAAGTCCAAATGGTACGAAACTTGACAGGCGGTCTACCGGTAGTAACCCAAGGCCGCTTGGCAAGTCTCGGTCCAATCTGGAAATGTTTAACCTCCACACACGAAAGGATGGTAGAAAAGACCACCGGAGGAAATAGGAGCACCGGAATGCAAAACGGACAACGGGGAAAATGCTCGGATGCATGAGATGAACACATATGTAAATGAAATGCACATGATGACATGATATGCAATGCATGACACGCAAGCAAAGACAAGGCAACACAACGAATAATTGGAGGACACCTGGCACATCGGTCTCGGGGCGCTACATGCCACCTCAAAAGAGCTGCTTGTAGTCGTAGTTCAGGTTAGCCACTGAGTCAAAGCTAGCTTGCTGCAGTTAAACTCCACTACCCCCTTTGTTGATACCGATTCATACGTATTTAGTTCTAATGTAAGTCTTGCCGGGTACATTTGTACTCACGTTTGCCTATTTTATTTTTTTGCAGTGAGACGTCAGTCTCACTAGTAGTTCTGCGTGGACTTTGACATTTAGCTTGTTACCTCAGCTACGATCTTGTGCCCTCGGCAGGGTCTTGTAGATTGTCAGGCTTCTCAGCCTTCTTCGTTTGTAGTTGTGTGTACTCAGACAAGTTAAGCTTCCGCGTGTGCTTGTTGTTTGTATGCTCTGTATGTTTGGGTCATGAGACCCATGTTTGTAATATCTCGCTCCTCGAAGCCTATTGAATTAATACTTTGAGTCATAGAGTTTTGTTGTGATGCCATGTTGTATTTAGACATATCGAGCATATCGTGTGTATGATTGAAATGCTTGGTTTGTGTGGGATGCAACAACCTAGTTGTTTATCCTTGGTAGCCTCTCTTATGGGGAAATGTAGTCTTGTCCTCCCATGAGCCATAGTATTCCGCTACAGCCCGGTTCACCGGAGTCCTGCTAGCCCAACACTACTGCTTCGGAACACTTGACTGGCCGGCATGTGATTCACTTCGTTCCTGTGTCTGTCCCTTCGGGGAAATGTCACGCGGTGACATCCGGAGTCCTGCCTAGCCTGCTACAGCCCGGTTCACCGGAGTCCTGTTAGCCCAGTGCTACAGCCCGGATTCACACGCTGCTGACCGACATGCTCGATGTTGATTCATGTATGCCTGTCCCCGTAAGTTAGTGCCACTTTGGGTTCACGACTAGTCATGTCGGCCCGGGTTCCCTGTCATATGGATGCTAGCGACACTATCATATATGTGAGCCAAAAGGCGCAAACGGTCTCGGGCCATGGTAAGGAGACACCCGTGGGAATACCGTGCGTGAGGCCGCAAAGTGATATGAGGTGTTACTGGCTAGATCGATGTGACTTGGAATCGGGGTCCTGACGGTGTTGGTATCAGAGCCTGACTGCCTGTAAGATTACCAAGCAAAACCGATCAAAGTTGTGTCTAGAAATGCTTTAGTTATGTGCGGGAATTGATTGTGGAAGGGAACGTAAGGCTCTTTTCACTCATTTACACTACTAGGAAAAGGCCTACTAATGGCGCACCAGTTTTGCCTACTAATGGCGCATCACTGGTGCGCCATTAGTATCACGCCACTAGTATTTATTACTAATGGCGCACCACTGGTGCGCCATTAGTATCTGGTATACTAATGGCGCACCATGTGCTTTGGTACACTAATTGCATACTGCGGATAGATGCGCCATTAGTATACTTGGATACTAATGGCGCACTCTTTGGTGATGCGCCATTAGTATACTTTAGCATACTAATGACGCACTCTATAGTGATGCGCCATTAGTATGAATATTAGGTTTTTTTACTTTTCTGATTTTTACACAGGTTACAAAATATATTATTTGGCAGAATATAGACAGTAGCACACAGCAACAGCAGATTCATCGAATACAATAGAAGATTAGTCTCCGAATACAATTCATCATATTAGTCTCCGAATTTAAAAGACCGAATAAAGATAAAACATTACAAGTCTCGAGACCGCGAGTATCGAGTTTGCCTTCACATTACAAGTCGATATCGATCATCACATAGAAGAGAGCTGCGGTCATCACGATGAGCATCATCGCGATGAAACTGGTCTTCATCCGGTTCCTCCAACGCTCCCTCCTCTCTCCCGCTAGATAGCGGGTGTATCTAGATTCCGCCTCCGCCCTAGTGGTGTACCCTTTGTAATTGTTACCGCTGAAACGGTGAACCTGTCTCCGACACTCCTCCCAGTCGTCGTGAGACTCCTGGAACCTTACCCTTGTACACGACATACGACGGCATCTCTATGCACAAGCCAAACAACAGACAATACATACATAAGCAATATATAAGTATGCAACAAAAGGATCGGAAGAGAAAAACAAGACATTAATAGCACGATTCATGGTCCTACTAATAAATAGCATCGATTACATCTAAGTTGAATGACTGTCTAAACCAAAGAGACATACAATTCATTAAAGTTTAACTACAACATGAGCCAATCAATGTTTCGGAACTACACATCACTACTTTCGACTCGACTCATGGACAGGAGCATGGATGAAGCCGCCATCTGTCGTGATGGTCATGAAATCGCGGGCGTTGTCAGCCTGCATTTGTAGCATTCCGTCTATCTCAATGTTGGACGGTTGATATCCGAGGAAGAACTGCCCCGAGGTATGAAGGACATCTTGATGGATGATGTCCGCAAACTCCGACTGGATGCAAAAGAATTCTTGTCTGATGTCCGTGTCCTGGATTGCCGACAAGCTCGCGGCCCAATCTTTGAGATTATTTGGTAGCAGAAGGTGATGATGGTCCCTTACGATCGCCCGCATGTGATGGAGGGCGTAGTAGGCATCCTTCTGACCGCCAGGCGGCTGCTTGACGCAGCAGAACATCGTATTGTGGGCGAACACGTGCTTGCCGTACTTACGAACTGCCCTGGTGAAGGTGCCTCCAGATTTGGCGTAGCCGGGGAGAACATCATCAAGAACTTTCTTGATATTTGTGTAGTCTATCTTGGAGTTACGGTTTGGGTCGAAATACGTGGCCATGGAATATTTCGGGCTTAAGAGGATGAGTGTGCAATGTGTGTCACTGCACAGAACACGGAATGTTAGAAAAAAAAGAACGACCGAAATCTAAGAAATCATATGTTACGGGCGGTTAAGGGATGACTTACTCGGGAAAGTAAGCCACAAGGAAGTTATCCTTATCTGGGTTTGCCAGAATGACGTCTTCGAGGTGTGAACTCGCGACTTGGCGGTCCCCAACGCTGCTCAAGAGCTTGGCACGCATGTAGAAGGGGTCGACGATCACGATGTCCGGGGTCTTGTCTCTAATGATCCGCATCTCCGTACTCAGCGAAAACAGCCGAACGAAGGTGTAGTGCAGCGGATGAAGGTTGAACATAGCAAAGATGTCATTAAACCGCAGGACGATCGTACCCCGATGGCGCCATCCACAAAGCCCTTGCCCTCTGGCACCTTGGCCACAAAAACCGGGTATGCCACGTCATTCTCTCTGAGATGCCGCTTCTCCAAAGAAAGAACACTGTCGTGCAGACTCCGCATAGCACCGGTTGCAGCATTGAGCATATTTGTCGGTAGCATCGCCCTACCCGCCACATGCACCCTCCTCGAGATATCCTTAGGTGAAGGTGGCCCGTCCTGAGCACAGATCATACTCGGTGCCGGCTGGCTCGCACCGGCGGCCTTTTTAGTCTGCCGTTTCCGGCCCTTCTTCTTGATCTGCGGTAATGGGACTGAGTTCTGCTCACAGACCGCCTTCTTGAGTGTGTTGGGGCTGATAATATTTGGCACCTCCGCTATCTGAGGCTCGGTGAAGGCGGCAGCTGGAGGCGTTTCCTGAGAACTGAACGCCAGACGACGCCTATTGCAATTGGGTTTCTCCGCCGTACCAGCTAGATCGCGGTCGTCTTGTTTGGGTTCTTGAGAAGGAGGCCCGCATAACTCGTCACCGTACCCATGTTCGGCAAAGTACTTATCGACGTTGGTAAATGTACCATCGTCGTTGTCGTCGTCGTCCGGATCCTGTGCCATATGCATGTCCGGATCCTGTGCCATAGGGATGTCCGGCATGTCCGGTAGCGTTGCGGCGTTCTTGCCATGGCTTGGCGCCGGCACAACTGGCGGTCTTGTCTGTGGGGTGGTGTCCCCCGCCCCCAAACGAATCTGGCTCTTCGGCCAAAGCAGGGGCCAGTTTACACAGGCGCTGAGGGTCATCTCATCTTCTTCGTCGGCCCCAGCGGGTCGAATCGGAGGTAACAGCTCATCGCAGCCTGGCAGCATCCGAACCACTTCAACCCTATACATTGTGGGTGGCATCGGATTACCGTGGAACACGGGGTTGCCCGGTTGAACGATTCTGCCCTTGGCGACATCAACCAACTCGCCGCCCACGAAGTGCAGGAAAATGCAAGGAACGTCGGCGGCGCCCTGCGAAAACATGTAGGGCGTCAGGGATGCCCAGTCAAAGGCAAGGAGATGAAGTCCTCGGTCGAGAGGCTTAGTTACCGTGATGCCGTCGAGCTCGGCTAATGTCGAGGCACCGCTAACGGCGGGCGTGCAACTGACGGACGGGCCGCTTGCTGGCGAGGTGCCGGCCGGCGTACACTCGGGTGCATTAACCTCCAATGCCGGCATCGGAGACACCGCCGTGAGACACCAATACCCAATACAGCCGCCGCCGGAGACACCAATGGCGCCGCCTGCGCATTGTGCGAGTTGCTGACCGTGAAGCTGGGAATCGGGGGCGGCCCCTGTTGGCCACCCGCAATCCATGTCGTTATCCCATGAATCAAGGTAGGCATAATGCCGGTGAGCGTCGATCCCAGTTGTTGTTGCACTTGCTCTTGGACCATCTCCGGAATCCGCGTCACTTGCGCCTTGAGTGCTTCAACCTCGCGCGACTGGCTTTCCGAACTGGTCTTTTTCTCCTTTCGCCCACCAGTGGCATAGTATGACGACCATTTTGTGGACAAGCCTTTGCCGTCCACACGACCAGCTGACGTCGGCTTATTGAGCTTATCCCTGTTTTTCATTACGTTCAACGCCCTATTCAAAGGGGTGTCGAAAGGGGAGCGCTGAGACGACCCCGCGCTACTGCTTTCTTTGTCCCGCGGAAGGAACGTGAACCATTTAGAAATATTGGGGATTAATTAGAATGCAACCATATGGAGCTAATTACGCGGGGGTGTATTCCTTACCAGAACAAGCTCAAGCTCTTTGGTCTTCGAATCCGTGGTAAGCTCCTTTGTTACCGGGTCCTCCTTGTACCGGGCCCTGAGAAAGTTCCTGGTTTGCTTGTCACTGTATTTCTTGAAGCGGGGCGGTAGGCCTTGCTCGGCACGCTCCGTGTCCTCCTTGTCCCATATAGGCTCCGCCACTCTGTAACCGCCGTGACTGAGTTGGTGGACCCCTATGCTCAACTGCCGCATTTCTTTCCCCCACTAACTTGATTCGGGGTTGCGGGGCTATTGCACTTGATCTTGAACTCCTTGTAGTCATCTTCGCTAATCAAAGGATATTTCGCCTTGATCTTCTCATAACTATCACCTTTGTCAATCATTGCCTTCACCGTGCTTTTCCAAGTAGACAGGGCCGTGCTCATCGTCGTGAGGGCGGCACCGTTCACTTTATTACCCGAGAAGCGTGTGTTTGTGAACTCAGCGGGGAACTTGTATCGTTCGTGCAGCTTCGTGAAGAGGAGGCTGCGCAAATTCCCTTGGTCCTTATGCCTTAGGTTCTCGGTGTTGATCGATGCGGTGCTCCGGAGAATGCACCTGAGCTGAATCGAGTACCCCTTGACTACGTGTTTGGGCGCCGTCGGATGCCCGTCGGAGTTCACTTCAGTAAATTTCTCCCTGACGGTGTCGAGCACGTTCGGGCGCCGGTCCTTCCGTTGCCTCTTCGGTTGGCTGCCATCTGTGTGTGCGCCGCCATCATCAGTGGTGGCATCCGCGGCGCCATCATCAGTGGTGTCATCCCCGACGCCACTAGGGGTTGTGTAGTCAGGATCGGTGTCTTCCGCGGCGTCCTCATAGCGGTGAGGTTCTTCCTCCAACTCCTGGGACAGCTCCCAGAATTGCTTGCCTCCCGAACCGCCGACCTCATCGTTGTGGGCCATGTTTCTCTCTAAATAGGAAAAAAGTTTGGTCAAAAAGTTGGTTATTGTCAAGGAACAAGATCATGGTCTCATCATTTAGGGTTTGTCGACACCGAGGCATCCTAAAAGCTAAGCTTTTATCATTTAGGGTTTGTCGACGCCGAGGCACCCTAAAAGCCTAAGCGTACATCATTTAGGTTCTCATCGACACCGAGGCATCCGGGGCAGCCAAGTTAAGTTTTCATCATTTAGGGTTTATCGATGCCGAGGCACCCTAGGTTGGGCCTAATCACTTGGCACTAATCACTTGGCTCTATTGCCACCTATGTTCGGTTTATCATCTAGGGTTTATCGATGCTAAGGAGAATTCTAAGTTGGGCCTAATCACTTGGCTCTATTTCCACCTATAGTTTAATGCAACAAGAATGGTGGGGCAGTTGATCCTACTTAATTAAGTACTAAGATACCCCGGCCCATGCATTAGTCGCAAGTACCCCATATGTCCTATTTTTAGCAAAGTCATGCTAAAATTCACGGAAAATTTCAGCATGACCTTTGCTGAAAATAGGACATATGGAGTACCCGAATTTTCCGGAATGGAAGTTAATCGACATTACAGCAAACTCAAGGGCCTCTCGGGGTACCTGCAAATTCATCACGACACAATGGTCGGAGACAAAACCCAGCAAACTAGCAAGATGATCATCATCTTTGCAAGTCATTACTTGTCAAATTCAGAAGAAGGAACAATTTATTTGTGACATAGTTGGCCCATACAGAAGAAGCAACACCCTGCACTAGCCTAAAAACAAGTGAAGTTTCAGCCATATAAAAACAACTTTATAAAATCAGAGAAGTTGCTAAAATTTTTGTATCCTTCATATACACTCGAGTACAATGCTTTATAATGTTCCATCATCATTACAGAAAATTGACAATTGTCCATAACAGTTAACTACTAGGAGATTATTTTAATTTTACATGCGGATTTTGACCAAAAAACACATGGTCTTTTTAACAGTTTTTAGTTTGGACAGAATAGTGAAAACTACATTTATGTATCAACAACATCTTGTTTGCCCCCTTCAAGGGGTTGTTAGTTGGCCCTATGCAATTCAAGCATCTACACCCACCTACCAGTTGGCTGGACCTGCAGTTAGCCAGCCATCAACCAACATTTTTTGTGGGTATAAAGCAAAGAGCTTGTGCATAATTACAAGGGTTATGACCCTCTTTTCCTGTTCAAAAGAAAAGGGCATAAAGAGGGGGAGAAGACCAAGCCCAAGAGAAGGGGGGCAAACGCATGGGCATGCTTTCGAGCACTCATTTCCTTGGTCCTATCAAAAGTTGAACAAAAGCAATGCAGTACTCACTAGACATATCCATCACCCTAGAAAAAATGCACTCCTAGTACATGGCTACTGCTATTTTTCTACTGCTAGGAAAAACATCACTCATTGGAAATGAAAATCTTAGTACCAGCATTTTGAACTTTGAAATGAAATACAGTAGTAGTATTAGTAGTATATGGAGACCGCAAAAGCTATGTTTTTTCTCAATTGAGATATCTAACCACAAAAACTGGATATACTACTCTTATACTACTCTTATACTGTCAGAACATACTCTTATACTGTCAGATATCTAACCACAAAAACTAGATGTACAAATATCATAAAATCTAGATATTGTAGAGCTTTTAGAAACAACACAGAATTCCTACTCTTATACTGTCAGAACATACTGTCAACCTAGATCTTGAACATGTTGTTACTTGCAAGAGCTAGGTTTGTTAGTTACAGAATTCGTTACGGAGCGCTACTCCGTCTGAAAATCCTGTTACTGCTGCTAGCACAACTTAGGTCACTATATGCAATTAGAGAGCCTCGGTTCCTTCCTTGTGTCCCGAGTACGCAATTGTGATTGGATTCTTCTGAGTAATCGTCGGATTTAGTTGAAGGTGCTTATTAGTGTCTTCCTTGCATAAGATAACGGTGTCCCTGACCTACAGCCGTAATTGTTAAGCTCTTGCATGCTTACGTTCTCAAACATGCTCAAAACAATATATAATTCGCTCTCGGATAATGCCTCAGACGTGCTAACACCTCATATTCCCTGTGGATGTTTGACTGCTGTGTGACACTAACGCAGCCCAATACTACTCGCAGAAATAAGCTTTGTGCTTGTCGGGCGAGCTTGATTATGCCTCTTGAATAGACCAGGCATAGATTATGCTGCCACATAGTAGAAAAAAAATCATCTTTAAAGCCTTGTTAATTCTCATTTGTGCCTCAATACTGTCAGCCTCGAATCTTAAACTACACGGCCGATGTCCGCGGAGACTTGATCTTCGACGGATTCGAGCCTCTGCCTTGTGCGTCACGCGGTCACGATGAGTATGATTTAGCTCTACCATCGGAAAGTGTTCAGAAGATGGCACCGGCAGCCGCTCCGACCCTCGATTCGGAGCCAGTTGCGCCTTCCGCAAACGGGTGGATGGAGCCCGCCACGGAGGCCTTATCCTCAGCGCCGATCAAGCCGAACATCAACCTTACCTTGCACAAGAGCCGTGTTGATAAACTGTCGGATCTTTCTCCGGCCACGGACTCCGAACCGCCTGCGCTCGTTCCTATCGAATCCGATTGGGCGCCGATCATGGAGTTTACCTCCATGGATATTTTTCAGCACTCGCCCTTTGGCAACATACTAAAGTCATTAAGGTATCTCTCCTTGTCAAGAGGATCCTAGACGAACTATGTCCGGCAGGACTGGGATGCGGACGACGAAGAAATTCGCGACCCACCCACCACCCACTTAGTAGCCACTGTCGATGACTTAACCGACATGCTCGACTTCGACTCCGAAGACATCGACGGTATGGACGCCGATGCGGGAGATGAAGAGGAACCACTGCCTACGGGGCACTGGACAACCACCTCATCATACGATATATACATGGTGGATACACCCAAAGAAGGCAATGGCGACGAGATAGCAGAGGATGACCCCTCCAAGAAGCAACCCAAGCGCCGACATCAGCGGCGCCGCTCTAAGTCCTGCCAAAGCAAAAGTGGTGATACCGGCACAGGAGATAATAACACTCCAGATAGTGCCGAAGACAACAACAATCCCCTCCAACAAGATTTAGAGCAGGAGGATGGAGGAGCCAGCCCTCCCGAGAGAGCGGCAGATGGAGAAGAGGAGGATGATAATTACATGCCCCTCTCCGAAGACGAGGCAAGCCTTGGCGATGACGAATTCGATGTGCCAGAGGATCCCGTCGAACAAGGCACTTCAAACGCCGGCTTATAGCCACGGCAAATAGCCTTAAGAAAAAGCAGCAGCATCTTCAAGCTGATCAGGATCTGCTAGCTGACAGATGGACTGAAGTCCTCGCGGCCGAGGAATATAAACTCGAGCGCCCCTCCAAGAGTTACCCAAAGTACAGGTTGCTACCTCGACTGGAGGAACAAGCATATGATATGGCTGATCGGCCACCTCGTGGCCGTGATAGAGAGGCATTCCAGCCAACAACTCATCCTCCACCCCAACGCCATTCAAATAAAAAGGCATGGGGAGATACGCCAGACCTGCGAGACATATTGGAGGACAAAGCAAAGCATGCAAGATCGATCTACGGATCACGAGGGCGCACCACTATGCGAGACGATAAACGTCACGCCGGATACAGTAAAAGCAAATCTGGATGGGCCGAACACAGCGGGCAAGACCCATTCGAGCTGCGTCGCGATATAGCCCAATACAGGGGCTCCGCACACCCCTTATGCTTCACATTCGAAGTAATGGATCATTAAATCCCAGAAGGTTTCAAACCTGTAAATATTGAATCATACGACGACACAACAGATCCCGCAGTATGGATCAAGGATTTCCTCCTCCACATCCACATGGCCCGCGATGACGACTTAAACGCCATCAAATACCTCCCACTAAAGCTCAAGGGACCAGCACGGCATTGGCTTAACAGCTTGCCAGCCGAGTCCATTAGCTGTTGGGAAGATCTGGAAGCCGCATTCCTCGACAACTTTCAGGGCACTTATGTGCGGCCACCAGATGCCGATGACTTGAGCCACATACTTGAGCAGCCAGAAGAATTGGCCAGGCAATTCTGGACTCGGTTCCTAACAAAGAAAAATCAAATTGTCGACTGTCCGGATGCCGAGGCCCTATCGGCTTTCAAACACAACATCCGTGACGAATGGCTAGCCCGGCACCTTGGTTAGGAAAAGCCGAAATCTATGGCAGCCCTCACGACACTCATGACCCGCTTTTGCGCGGGAGAAGACAGCTGGCTGGGTCGTAGTAATAACATATCAAAGAACAATGGTACTTCGGATACCAAGGATGGCAATAGCAGGTCACGTCGCAACAAACATAAGCGCCGCATTAACAACGATAATAATGAGGATACGACAGTCAATGCCGGATTCAAAGGCTCTAAACCCGGTCAGCGGAAAAAGCCATTCAAACAAAGTACGCCGGGACCGTCCAGCTTGGACCGTATACTCGACCGCTCGTGTCAAATACACGGCACCCCAGAAAAGCCAGCCAATCACACCAACAGGGATTGTTGGGTGTTCAAGTAGGCCGGCAAGTTAATTGCCGAAAACAAGGACAAGGGGCCACATGGCAATGACGAGGAGGAGCCCCGGGAGCCACACACCGGAGGACAGAAGAGGTTTCCCCCACAAGTGCGGACGGTGAACATGATATACGCAACCCACGTCCCCAAGAGGGAGCGGAAGCGTGCGCTCAGGGGCGTATATGCGTTGGAGCCAGTCGCCCCAAAGTTCAACCCTTGGTCCTCCTGTCCGATCACCTTCGATCATAGGGACCACCCCACTAGTATCCGTCATGGCGGATTCGCCGCACTGTTCCTAGACCCAATCATTGACGGATTTCACCTCACTCGAGTCCTTATGGATGGCGGCAGCAGCATGAACCTGCTTTATCAGGACACAGTGCGCAAAATGGGTATAGACCCCTCAAGGATCAAACCCACAAAAAACGACATGTAAAGGCGTCATTCCAGGTGTAGAGGCCCATTGCACAGGCTCAATTACACTGGAAGTGGTCTTCGGATCCCCGGATAACCTCCGAAGCGAAGAGTTAATCTTCGATATAGTCCCGTTCCGCAGAGGTTATCATGCGCTGCTCGGGCGAACTGCATTTGCTAGATTCAATGCGGTACCGCATTGTGCATACCTCAAGCTCGAGATGCCAGGACCTCGCGAGGTTATCATAGTCAATGGAAACACAGAGCGCTCTCTCCGAACAGAGGAGCACACTGCGGCCCACGCAGCAGAAGCGCAAAACAGCCTCTGAAGGCAATCCACCAGTTCGGCGTTTCAAAACTGTCGGTGGGAATGACACCTATGGGATCACAAGAATCCCTACTACGGTTGCGGGACGTGGGGTCGTGAGAAGAGCGGATCAAACAGATAGCACACGGTTCGTTTATCCAAGTTCGGGCCGCGAGGATGCGTAAAACCCTACTCCTGCTTTGGTGGATTGTATATCTGTGTTCTTGAGCTAGCTATGGGGCGTGAGGAGCTCCAAAAAGCCGAATCCCCCTCCTGGTCACCTCGGGCCTCCTTTTATAGGAAAGGGGTTGCCACAGTGGCACACAGGAGGTGGAAAGGGTACAGTGATGTGAGGTTATCCCTCGCATTACATGACAAGGCGCATTTAATGCGTCTTGCCCAGGTGTCCTTGCTTTATCGGGGACGGGGGAGAGCCCTGTCTCGTCCGTCGCTGCTCCCTCTCGTGTCGACACGCGCCGTAGCTAGCAGCACCCGCGGTGCCATGTAGGCAGGCAGGCAGCTGAGGTGGCGCAGTGGTGGGTCTCCACGAAGATCCGCATGCCGCCACGTAGGTGCCTGCCCAGCTGGTTGGGTCGGCAGCTGCATGCGAACGGCGGTGGAGGTTTGACTGGCGTGGGCCTGATGGTGGCCCTACGGGTGTCCTTGGCAAGGGCCTTGCCGGGGCCCCGGCAAGGGTCTTGCCGTGGCGCCTGCTGTCATCCCCGGCAAGGCTCTTGCCGGGGGCCTTGTGGTCCTCCTTGGCTGGGATCCCACCAAGGATCATCATCTTCTAGAGGGTGTATCTGATCTTGAATGTCTTCACAAAGATCTGCATGCCACAACGGGGATGTCTCCCGAATCCTTGCCCCATGGGGGCAGTGGACTCATGGTTGACTCACTCCGTCGGTGTGGGGTGAGCTGCCACGGCAAGGGTCTTGTCGGTTTGTTAAAACCGCCTCCCGGCAAGGATCTTGCCGGGGGGGTCCGCTTCGTCCCCTTTGCTCTTTGTGGTCTTGGTCTTGGCGTCGTTCTGCTTCTCCTGAGCTTCGGCCTTACCTTGGTTCACCTCCCTTGCCTTGCTCAGTGTGGTGGTGCCCGTGGCTCAGACTGCCCGTGCATAGTTATAGGGGTACAAAAACTGTACCCCTCTTTTCGTACACCGACAGGAGCCCCCGGGCCTGGGCCACACGTAAGTGCAATCGCGTCGTTGGGCTTGGCCCAAAAACAGTGCGCGGGCAGGCGGGGCGGTTTTTACCGTGGTAAGTCTCTTCGCACGCGGTGCTTCCCATGCTTCCCGCGCGTGGCGCGGCGTGGGGAGGTGTGTGTGACGTGGGCGGCATGCGTGGGGTTGCTTCCCGCAGGCATGCGTCACATCACAGTTAATGTGAAAGGAGGCGGCCCGTTGTTTTCCCCCATAAGAAAGGAATAACCGTGGGCGCGCTGTTCACTTTCTCCTCTTTCCTCGTGCGTTTTCCAATCTCAGAGCCATCGTTTCCTCTCTTCCTTCCTTCCTAAGCTTCCGCCGTCGCCGCCCGTCGTTGCTTCGCCATCCCCCTTCCTCAGCCCTCTGAACTTCTTGGTCGCCATGGCTCCCAAATTCGCCAAGGGCAAGGGGGTGGCTAAGGGCGCCGGGACGGTGGAGCCGCCGGAGAGCACGCTGTCGGGGGACCGGACGAAGTCCTCCTTCTTCTTCCACTAGACGGTTGATGTTCAAGAGCTCTGGGCCTCCTTCAAGCCTCTATGGGGAGTGAAGACGGGGGGAGAGGATTTGGGACACCCGGCGACGCGCGTCATTCCTGCCGCTTGCGCTGATCCTGCCCCAAATCGGTACCCCTTCTTTGTTGTTACTTTTCTTGCGGGTTATGCGGCCCTTTCTCCGATTTCTTCTACGATGTTATGAGCACCTTCGGCTTTTGCCTCTTGGATTTTACTCCGAATGCGGTGGCGTGCATGGCTTTCTTCGCGCATCTTTGCGAAGGCTTTGCCGGGGTGTAGCCCAACACGGCGCTCTTCCGCCATTACTTCTTCCCTCGAATCCAGCCGGGAGGAGCCGTCTCCGGTTGCGTCACCTGGATCCCAAGATCCAAGGGGGCGTACCCGGATGGTGCCGTGAAGGAGAGGTGGGAGGAATGGCGTGGCTGGTGGTGCTGGATTGAAGATGAAAACCCGCCGGAATTCTGCAAGGTCCGCCGGTCCGCGGCAGCGATTGGAGCGATGTCGACGCCGCCGATGGGAGGCTCATCGTCGCCACCACCAGGATTCTCCGGCTCACCCAGGCCGGACTCACCCTTGAGATGATCGGGGCGGACTTCATTCGCCACCGGATCGCCCCGTTGCACAGCAAGGGGAGGCCAGCTTGGCTCTTTACGAACCCGGCTGACATTATGCGACTCCGCCCCGGCCTCGATCACAACATCACAGTGCTGGCGCATGCCCACTTCTGCCAGCGGCCTATCCAGCTTGATGTGGGTCGCGATGGCGAGGTCGAGCGGACCGGCAAGGCCGCGAGGGCTGCCGCAAAGGTTGGCAAGGCCCTCAAGGGGCCATTTTTCAAGCTGCCAGCAGGGGTGGTCCCGTTGTGCAACAATTCGCGTCGGTCCGAGATCATCGCCATGATGTCGGACTGTAATGCGCACGGCCTTGTCCCGAGCTGGGAGGAGCCGAAGGAAGAGGATGTGCAGCAATTCTTCGACACCCTGATCGAGGTGTACGTCAATGCCGACGCCGAGCGGTGGCTTATCATGGACACCACCCAAGTAGAGCTAGACTACATCGCCACTAGGGTGAGGGAGGCACAGCTTGCCATGGAGGCCAGCAGCGCCGGGGGCGTGGAGGACAAGGCCGCCACGGCGGCGGAGGAAGAGGAGCTCACCCGGTGGGTAGCGGCCTCCGGGGAGGTCAGCAGCGCCGACACTGGATCTCCGCTCGTCGAAGACGCGGCCGACGAGTCGTCGGGGGAGGAGGAGGACATGGCAGCGGGCTAGACGCCAACCAGGGGAAGAGGGCGAGTCCCGCGGCGGGCTGGCTCCGGTGAGCCGGTCTGGCCCGGCAGGGCTGTGTGGCCTCAATTGACCCTGGAGGGGTCTGGGCGCCACACGAGGGCCACGGCAGCCAAGAGGCTGACGAAGGCCGCTGAGAAGAAGAAGACAACAGCCCCTTCCTCATCCGGGCGCGCACAAACCCCGCCTCCTCCTTCGCCTCCTCCGACAGGCGTCGACTCGGATGATGATGTGGAGCTCCCTTTTGATCTCGGGCCTCTCAGCCCGGAGAGGAAGAGGAAACTGGTGGAAGAGGAGGAGACGGATGATGAGTAAGTTCTCCGTTCCTTACTGTCATTTCCATTTCCTCGAATTGGGTCGCTTGTCTTGATCCATTTTTGCTTCCGTAGGGAGGCAGAGACGTTGGCCAGAGGGTGAAGAGGGCGCGGACCTCGGCGAGCAGCCAGCCCCCGGCTGGGGCTTCAAAGACACCACTGGTGGTGCTGAGCAGCCCGGACAGCAGCCCCCGGCGTAAGTTCGCCACCCTCTTCTTACTCGACATGTGGTAGGCACTCGATGCTATGATGCTGACCTTGTCGGGTTTGCAGGAGGGGAGCGGCAGCAGGAGGGGCCATAGAGGGCTACTCCTAACACACCACCCCCATCGACACTACAACAAAACATGTCAATAGGCACGCTTTTTCTAAGACGCTTTTATATTCGCCCCTACATTAGGAAGTATCTATTATGTAGAGACGCTTTTTAGGACGATGTGCATAACGTCACAAATTTCACCTTTACAGGTGCATCACATTCATTATTATTTTGATGTGTAAATACATAGGGACGATTTTTGAGACGTTTTAGAAGACGACCCTATGGCTTAGAGAAGAGTTTAACAATAATCTATAATCTTTTCTAAGAGTAATAACATATAATCTTGCAATAGTAGGCTGTAAATAGAATCAAACTAATAAAATGGACAAAACACTAATCGGAAATGACCTGCCCGTCTCTGCCAACAAATGAAACAGAAATCTCTTGACAAAACTCAGTTTTTTTTGCCAAATCCTATTCAGCGCCTCAAGCGCTAAATATAGGTCATTTAGGCGCACACCCCCCGCTGTACACTCGGATTTATAGCGGGCCAGCCCACTTCCTTCTACTGGTCTGCTTTTCCTGTTTTTAAATACACAAAAAAGGTGCGAACCCCATTCACTAGTTCAAGTAGCGAACACACCAACCAGTTGGATCAGATGACCCATGTGCTACTATCCTTTTTTGTCTGTTCTTTATATAAATGCAAAAATGGCAGCTGTTTTCCCGGTTTCCTTTCCTTTTTCTTTTCTTTTTTTTCTACCTTTTTCCCTTAAATTCATAAAGTTTTTCAAAGGAGACGAATTTTTTGCAAAATCAATGAATTTTTTGAAATTCGATGAACTTTTTTTCAAATCGATGCACTTTTTTTCAAAGTTGATGAACTTTTTAAAACTCGGTGAACTTTTTTTCAAACTCAATGAACTTTTTGTCAAATTCGATGAATTGTTTTCCAAATTTGATGAAATCTTTCAAAATCAATGAACTGCCGCTGTCACACAGGCTTTTTCCGGCGTTGCACCACGATAGCGGTGAGGGGGAAGACGGTGGAGGAGGCGGTTGTCTGTGGAGCGACGCGGGCCCTGATGTGTGCTTCTTAATGGCATTTGTGCAAAAAATAATAACAGAGTGTATGACCACTGGCCCATCCCTTCATTTAATTAAAGTGTATTTGTTTTTTTAAATCAAACTAATGCATGTTTGACCATGTTTTTAGAAAAATATCAATATCCACAGCATGAAATTTATATCAGTATGTAATAGAAATAAATTGTCATTCTTCTAAATGATTAAAATTAAGTTTTCCTGCATTTCGTTTGGAGGAAATTATTTTGGCCCTTGGCGCTCTTATTTTCCTTTTGCCGCCAGAAAATATCTCCCCGTATATATTATCTCTCACCCACGCCGCCATCTCCCCACTTATCTCCTTCTTCAACCTCCAGATCCATCTAATGGGATACCTCCCTGGCCGGTGATGTGCATCGCCTCCACACAGGAGCGGCGATCGATTCGTTTGGTGGCGGACCAAGCGAGACTCGGTGGCCAGCGAGCGATTGGATGCGGCGGAGGTTGGGGGATAGAGACCGGCCAGCGGTTGCCTCAGGGGCGGCGGCGGCGGCGATTGGGCGGCAGATCGGAGGAAGCATCTGCTGCAACGAACAACTTCGTCTTCAACCTACTGGTGGAATATGCAGAGCAAGCACGGAAGTACATCCGTGTCGCCTAGGGTAGCCACCCCAGATTCGTCGTTCCCCTGCCCATTATGATCTGATCGCTCAAGCTATGGTACGGAAAATCCTCAAATTCTTCTAGTATCTCATACTTATGTAGTAAATTGATTTCCTGCGTAATCGCTGTAAAGTTTAGTTGTTCAACTCTGCAAACTGCAGGTGCTCTGCTCCGTGGTAGCCTGGTAGGAGTCACATCAATAGAAAAATCTTCTGAACATTGGGCGTACATACAGTTTGCATGTTCGCTCGGTCTGATTGCTTCTCGGTTGGGTTGCGTGTTGCTTACAGATCATGGGGAGAGATGAAAAACTACCAGCCTGGACGGTGCTCGTCGTGTCTGGCGTACAACCTGTTGCGTGGCAATGACAGCTTTGCGGAGCAGTAGTGTTGGCGTCGGGCGCCAGCAACCACCTTTGGCTCCGCTCCTTGTCACCGTTTTGCCATCCGTCCTCGCGCGCGGCCCTGGCAGCAAAACTCTAGACATCGGGCAGGGATTGGTGACCATCAACATTGTTGCCTTGGAGCTACCAGCGGACGATTCCACCTCTGACGTTTCATGCCCGAGCGCTATTTATTGGACTCACTCCACTTGATCTCAAATGATGCGATCATACAGGTCTATCTAGCCGCCTCCCTTGTCTGTTTGTAGTTGCTACTTTCTGGCAAGTACAAATTGGTCTAGCCACAGCCCACAGCCGCACATGTCCCTCTGCATTCAAACAAATGGAATTAAGTTTCGAAGTTAGTAGAAAACTGGTAACATGTTGAGAATTTTCACATCACACAACCAAGTAAAATCTGATAGACAAGGGACACGAAAATGGCGCATCCATGTTTTGATTGCATCCATGTATTCAACAATCACATAGCATTTATGTTTCACCCGGCAAAAAAAAAGATCACAGAACATATTTTACTTGAAATTTCTTCATTACCTTAGTGAATTAGAGAATAGAACGATAATGTATCTTTTGTTATGAGCATGATTGCATGAATAGTATATCTAGTTCAGCAAAAAAAAGGATCGGGAGGAAATATTTGTTAGTTGGAAACCAACTATATCAGTTATAATATTCAAATATGCTAATTATTTGCTTAATGAAATGCTCACTATATATATTCAGAAGTATAACAGAGTTATATAGGTGTTACTCTGCTGATTTGGCTCTACTTCTCCTGTTTGCAGAGAGGATTTTCTTCTTTCTGCTATCTTGCAGTTCTTATCTAATAATGGCTATCATTTGCCATTGATAATATTATCTCGTAGTTTAATTCTGCCTGTAGCGCAGGATTTGATTTCATTCAGCGTCCATTATTTAGCTACTTCAACATCCTACTAGCCTTGCTATCTCTAAGGAGAAACATAAATGCCTAATCATGTTGTCATTCCTGACACTGCAAAATGGTCATGTTTTTCATGCCCAGCAGGTGTTACCTTTGATAAAGCATGCAAATCATTTACCATCTCTTTGCCCATTTGAAGGGAGAGCATTTCAAAGGAATCATGGACTGGAGGTGTAAGGTTAGATGGCAAACTATTTTGCTCATGCAGTTTGATGAAAAAATTCATGAAGTCAACTCCCCTGTTTATTTGGCTCATGATTAATGTTTTTTTTTTAACTTCCAAATGTTGGCTAGCAATTGATATACTATGATCAAACATGTCATAATTCATTGATTTATGGTCACTGTTACATTTGATAATTTATAATCACATAAATGAACTTAAATTGTTCCGGGCCTGGCATGTTAGCATTGGTTTACATTATAGTACAATGAATATATGGTGGAAACAATGTCGCAAGATCACTCAGCACTATAGGCCGGCACGGCAGAACATGCATACACTTCTAGTTTACATGACGAGTACTTCATTTGATTGCATCATGCATGCATGTTTAGCTTTCAAAATAAATTATTATGTTGTAACAAAACCTTAATCTAAGAAGACCGAAAGTATGTGTAGAATAACGCTACTTAGTGCATTCCTAGTACATGATATCGGAACTCCTGGAAATTATCATTCTTGAGCTGATTATGTGTCTCCATTCACACCTCTTCCTATTTAATTGCAGAATGCTCATACTGAAAATAGCAATGCAGCCAAGTTAGGTGGTCTTCACCAAGTCACTAAGCAGGTACATATATGCTGGGTATCCAAACAGTTGTATAATTGTAGTTGGTCTAATTCTCTATGAAATTGTCCTTCTTTGCGTAAAGTGAAATCTTCCCAGTTTTATGAATAACAATGTTTCATTTCTTGCAAAACTGGGATAAGTCTGAAGTCTTGTTCTTTTCAATCAATTTGAGAAATAAAAACAAACCCATGACCAATGGAACTTTAGGGGGTAAAGATAGAACATATGTGGTTGAAGGAAACATGCTTGGAGAGCAGTACTCCCTCCGTCCGAAAAAGCTTGCCCCTCAAATGAATGTATCTAGCACCAAGTTAGTGCTAGATACATCCATTTGAGGGACAAGCTTGGGACAAGCTTTTTCGGACGGAGGGAGTATGTTGCATTCTCTGTCCGTGGCTCTACAAATCTAGGAGATGTGAACTGGTTAGACCATATGAAAAATTCCAACCAGTAGGAGATGTTGGTTATGTTTTTGCTTGGCCTTGCTCACACGTAAGTATGTTTCCATACAAGCATCGAGTGTGCTCCAATATCCACATTTAAGATACTTTAGTGATATAAAATCTTTGTGGCTTTTTGGTACAAAAAACTAAGCCAACCATTCAAACGAAGCATTTGTATGATACACTTCTTATAATTTATCAAAGAACATCTTATCTTGCACTTGTCTAAAACATTGTTCATTTTCATTTTCAGGGCGGTTGAGGATTTCAAAAGAGAGTGCATTAAGGGAGCCCATTGTTGGGGAACGTAGTAATTTCAAAAAATTTCCTACGCACACGCAAGATCATGGTGATGTATGGCAACGAGAGGGGAGAGTTTTGTCTACGTACCCACGCAGACCGACTGCGGAAGCGTTGACACAACGTAGAGGAAGTAGTCGTACGTCTTCCCGATCCGACCGATCCAAGCACCGTTACTCCGGCACCTCCGAGTTCTTAGCACACGTACAGCTCGATGACGATCCCCGGGCTCCGATCCAGCAAAGCTTCGGGAGGAGTTCCGTCAGCACGACGGCGTGGTGACGATCTTGATGTTCTACCGCACGCAGGGCTTCGCCTAAGCACTACAACGATATGATCGAGGTGGAATATGGTGGCAGGGGGCACCGCACACGGCAAGGAACGATCAAGGATCAACTTGTGTGTCCTAGGGCCCTGCCTCCGTATATAAAGGAGCCAAGGGGGAGGGGGCCGGGCCAAGGAGGGCGCGCCAAGGGAGTCCTACTCCCTCTGGGAGTAGGATTCTCCCCCCAATCCTAGTTGGAATAGGATTCGCTGAGGGGGAAAGAGAGAGAGGGGGGCCGGCCACCTCTCCTTGTCCTAATAGGACTAGGGGAGGGGGGAGGCGCGGGCCCATCTTGGGCTGCCCCTTCTCCTTTCCACTAAAGCCCATTAAGGCCCATACAGCTCCCGGGGGGTTCCGGTAACCTCCCGGTACTCCGGTAAAATCCGATTTCACCCGGAACACTTCCGATATCCAAACATAGGCTTCCAATATATCAATCTTTATGTCTCGACCATTTCGAGACTCCTCGTCATGTCCGTGATCACATCCGGGACTCCGAACAACCTTCGGTACATCAAAATGCATAAACTCATAATAACTGTCATCGTAACGTTAAGCGTGCGGACCCTACGGGTTCGAGAACAATGTAGACATGACCGAGACACGTCTCCGGTCAATAACCAATAGCGGGACCTGGATGCCCATATTGGCTCCTACATATTCTACGAAGATCTTTATCGGTCAGACCGCATAACAACATACGTTGTTCCCTTTGTCATCGGTATGTTACTTGCCCGAGATTCGATCGTCGGTATCCAATACCTAGTTCAATCTCGTTACCGGCAAGTCTCTTTACTCGTTCGTAATACATCATCTCGCAACTAACTCATTAGTTGCAATGCTTGCAAGGCTTATGTGATGTGCATTACCGAGAGGGCCCAGAGATACCTCTCCGACAATCGGAGTGACAAATCCTAATCTCGAAATACGCCAACCCAACATGTACCTTTGGAGACACCTGTAATGCTCCTTTATAATCACCCAGTTACGTTGTGACCTTTGGTAGCACCCAAAGTGTTCCTCCGGCAAACGGGAGTTGCATAATCTCATAGTCATAGGAACATGTATAAGTCATGAAGAAAGCAATAGCAACATACTAAACGATCGGGTGCTAAGCTAATGGAATGGGTCATGTCAATCAGATCATTCAACTAATGATGTGACCTCGTTAATCAAATAACAACTCATTGTTCATGGTCAGGAAACATAACCATCTTTTATTAACGAGCTAGTCAAGTAGAGGCATACTAGTGGCACTTTGTTTGTCTATGTATTCAGACATGTATTATGTTTCCTGTTAATACAATTCTAGCATGAATAATAAACATTTATCATGATTATAAGGAAATAAATAATAACTTTATTATTGCCTCTAGGGCATATTTCCTTCAGTCTCCCACTTGCACTAGAGTCAATAATCTAGATTACACTGTAATGATTCTAACACCCATGGAGCCTTGGTGCTGATCATGTTTTGCTCGTGGAAGAGGCTTAGTCAATGGGTCTGCAACATTCAGATCCGTATGTATCTTGCAAATCTCTATGTCTCCCACCTGGACTAGATCCCGGATGGAGTTGAAGTGTCTCTTGATGTGTTTGGTCCTTTTGTGAAATCTGGATTCCTTTGCCAAGGCAATTGCACCAGAATTGTCACAAAAGATTTTCATTGGACCCGATGCATTAGGTATGACACCTAGATCGGATATGAACTCCTTCATCCAGACTCCTTCGTTCGCTGCTTCCGAAGCAGCTATGTACTCCGCTTCACATGTAGATCCCGCTACGACGCTTTGCTTAGAACTGCACCAATTGACAGCTCCACCGTTTAATGTAAACATGTATCCGGTTTGCGATTTAGAATCGTCCGGATCAGTGTCAAAGCTTGCATCAACGTAACCTTTTACGGTGAGCTCTTTGTCACCTCCATATACGAGAAACATATCCTTAGTCCTTTTCAGGTATTTCAGGATGTTCTTGACCGCTGTCCAGTGATCCACTCCTGGATTACTTTGGTACCTCCCTGCTAAACTTATAGCAAGGCACACATCAGGTCTGGTACACAGCATTGCATACATGATAGATCCTATGGCTGATGCATAGGGAACATCTTTCATATTCTCTCTATATTCTGCAGTGGTCGGGCATTGAGTCTTACTCAACTTCACACCTTGTAACACAGGCAACAACCCTTTCTTTGCTTGATCCATTTTGAACTTCTTCAAAATTTTGTCAAGGTATGTGCTTTGTGAAAGTCCAATTAAGCGTCTTGATCTATCTCTATAGATCTTAATGCCTAATATGTAAGCAGCTTCACCGAGGTCTTTCATTGAAAAACTTTTATTCAAGTATCCCTTTACGCTATCTAGAAATTCTATATCATTTCCAGTCAGCAATATGTCATCCACATATAATATCAGAAATGCTACAGAGCTCCCACTCACTTTCTTGTAAATACAGGCTTCTCTGAAAGTCTGTATAAAACCAAATGCTTTGATCACACTATCAAAACGTTTATTCCAACTCTGAGAGGCTTGCACCAGTCCATAAATGGATCGCTAGAGCTTGCACACTTTGTTAGCTCCCTTTGGATCAACAAAACCTTCCGGTTGCATCATATACAACTCTTCTTCCAGAAATCCATTCAGGAATGCAGTTTTGACATCCATCTGCCAAATTTCATAATCATAAAATGCGGCAATTGCTAACATGATTCGGACGGACTTAAGCATCGCTACGGGTGAGAAGGTCTCATCGTAGTCAATCCCTTGAACTTGCCGAAAACCTTTTGCGACAAGTCAAGCTTTGTAGACAGTAACATTACCATCAGCGTCAGTCTTCTTCTTAAAGATCCATTTATTCTCAATTGCTTGCCGATCATCGGGCAAGTCAACCAAAGTCCATACTTTGTTCTCATACATGGATCCCATCTCAGATTTCATGGCTTCAAGCCACTTTGCGGAATCTGGGCTTACCATCGCTTCTTCATAGTTCATAGGTTCATCATGATCTAGTAGCATGACTTCCAGAATAGGATTACCGTACCACTCTGGTGCGGATCTTACTCTGGTTGATCTACGAGGTTCAGTAGTATCTTGATCTGAAGTTTCATGATCATTATCATTAGCTTCCTCACTAACTGGTGTAGGTGTAACTGAAACAGTTTTTTGTGATGAACTACTTTCCAGTAAGGGAGCAGGTACAGTTACCTCGTCAAGTTCTACTTTCCTCCCACTCACTTCTTTCGAGAGAAACTCCTTCTCTAGAAAGGATCCATTCTTAGCAACGAATTTCTTGCCTTCGGATCTGTGATAGAAGGTGTACCCAACAGTTTCCTTTGGGTATCCTATGAAGACACATTTCTCCGAATTGGGTTCGAGCTTATCAGGTTGAAGTTTTTTCACATAAGCATCGCAGCCCCAAACTTTAAGAAACGACAACTTTGGTTTCTTGCCAAACCACAGTTCATAAGGCGTCGTCTCAACGGATTTTGATGGTGCCCTATTTAACGTGAATGCAGCCGTCTCTAGAGCATAACCCCAAAACGATAGAGGTAAATCAGTAGGAGACATCATAGATCGCACCATATCTAGTAAAGTACGATTACGACGTTCGGACACACCATTACGCTGTGGTGTTCCGGGTGGCGTGAGTTGCGAAACTATTCCGCAGTTTTTCAAATGTACACCAAACTCGTAACTCAAATATTCTCCTCCACGATCAGATCGTAGAAACTTTATTTTCTTGTTACGATGATTTTCAACTTCACTCTGAAATTCTTTGAACTTTTCAAATGTTTCAGACTTATGTTTCATTAAGTAGATATATCCATATCTGCTTAAATCATCTGTGAAGGTGAGAAAATAACGATATCCGCCACGAGCCTCAATATTCATCGGACCACATACATCGGTATGTATGATTTCCAACAAATCTGTTGCTCTCTCCATAGTACCGGAGAACGGTGTTTTAGTCATCTTGCCCATGAGGCACGGTTCGCAAGTACAAGTGATTCATAATCAAGTGGTTCCAAAATCCATCAGTATGGAGTTTCTTCATGCGCTTTACACCGATATGACCTAAACAACAGTGCCATAAATAAGTTGCACTTTCATTATCAACTCTGCATCTTTTGGCTTCAACATTATGAATATGTGTATTACTACTATCGAGATTCAATAAAAATAGACCACTCTTCAAGGGTGCATGACCACAAAAGATATTACTCATATAAATAGAACAACCATTATTCTCTGATTTAAATGAATAACCGTCTCGCATTAAACAAGATCCAGATATAATGTTCATGCTCAACGCTGGCACCAAATAACAATTATTTAGGTCTAATATTAATCCCGAAGGTAGATGTAGAGGTAGCGTGCCGACCACGATCACATCGACTTTGGAACCGTTTCCCACGCGCATCATCACCTCGTCCTTTGCCAGTGCCCGCTTATTCCGTAGTCCCCGTAGTCCCTGTTTCGAGTTGCAAATATTAGCAACAGAACCAGTATCAAATACCCAGGTACTACTGCGAGCATTAGTAAGGTACACATCAATAACATGTATATCACATATACCTTTGTTCACCTTGCCATCCTTCTTATCCGCCAAATACTTGGGGCAGTTCCGCTTCCAGTGACCAGTCTGCTTGCAGTAGAAGCACTCAGTTTCAGGCTTAGGTCCAGACTTGGGTTTCTTCTCTTGAGCAGCAACTTGCTTGCTGTTCTTCTTGAAGTTCCCCTTCTTCTTCCCTTTGCCCTTTTTCTTGAAACTAGTGGTCTTGTTGACCATCAACACTTGATGCTCCTTTTTGATTTCTACCTCCGCAGCTTTCAGCATTGCGAAGAGCTCGGGAATAGTCTTATTCATCCCTTGCATATTATAGTTCATCACGAAGCTCTTGTAGCTTGGTGGCAGTGATTGGAGAATTCTGTCAATGACGCAATCATCTGGAAGATTAACTCCCATTGAATCAAGTGATTATTATACCCAGACATTTTGAGTATATGCTCACTGACAGAACTGTTCTCCTCCATCTTGCAGCTATAGAACTTATTGGAGACTTCATATCTCTCAATCCGGGCATTTTCTTGAAATATTAACTTCAACTCCTGGAACATCTCATATGCTCCATGACGTTCAAAACGTCGTTGAAGTCCCGATTCTAAGCCGTAAAGCATGGCACACTGAACTATCGAGTAGTCATCAGCTTTGCTCTGCCAGACGTTCACACATCTGGTGTTGCTCCAGCAGCAGGCCTGGCACCCAGCGGTGCTTCCAGGACGTAATTCTTCTGTGCAGCAATGAGGATAATCCTCAAGTTACGGACCCAGTCCGTGTAATTGCTACCATCATCTTTCAACTTTGCTTTCTCAAGGAACGCATTAAAATTCAACGGAACAACAGCACGGGCCATTTATCTACAATCATACATAAACAAGCAAGATACTATCAGGTACTAAGTTCATGATAAATTTAGGTTCAATTAATCATATTACTTAAAGAACTCCCACTTAGATAGACATCCCTCTAATCCTCTAAGTGATTACGTGATCCAAATCAACTAAACCATGTCCGATCATCACGTGAGATGGAGTAGTTTCATTGGTGAACATCACTATGTTGATCATATCTACTATATGATTCACGCTCGACCTTTCGGTCTCCGTGTTCCGAGGCCATATCTGTATATGCTTGGCTCGTCAAGTATAACCTGAGTATTCCGCGTGTGCAACTGTTTTGCACCCGTTGTATTTGAACGTAGAGCCTATCACACCCGATCATCACGTGGTGTCTCAGCACGAAGAACTTTCGCAACGGTGCATACTCAGGGAGAACACTTCTTGATAATTTAGTGAGAGATCATCTTATAATGCTACCGTCAATCAAAGCAAGATAAGATGCATAAAAGATAAACATCACATGCAATCAATATAAGTGATATGATATGGCCATCATCATCTTGTGCTTGTGATCTCCATCTCCGAAGCACCGTCATGATCACCATCGTCACCGGCGCGACACCTTGATCTCCATCGTAGCATCGTTGTCGTCTCGCCAATCTTATGCTTCCACGACTATCGCTACCGCTTAGTGATAAAGTAAAGCATTACAGCGGCCGATTGCATTGCATACAATAAAGCGACAACCATATGGCTCCTGCCAGTTGCCGATAACTCGGTTAACAAAACATGATCATCTCATACAATAAAATTTAGCATCATGTCTTGACCATATCACATCACAACATGCCCTGCAAAAACAAGTTAGACGTCCTCTACTTTGTTGTTGCAAGTTTTACGTGGCTGCTACGGGCTTAAGCAAGAACCAATCTTACCTACGCATCAAAACCACAACGATAGTTTGTCAAGTTGGTGCTGTTTTAACCTTCGCAAGGACCGGGCGTAGCCACACTCGGTTCAACTAAAGTTGGAGAAACTGTCACCCGCAAGCCACCTATGTGCAAAGCACGTCGGTGAGAACCGGTCTCGCGTAAGCGTACGCGTAATGTCGGTCCGGGCCGCTTCGTCCAACAATACCGCCGAACCAAAGTATGACATGCTGGTAAGCAGTATGACTTATATCGCCCACAACTCACTTGTGTTCTACTCGTGCATATAACATCAACATATAAAACCTAGGCTCGGATGCCACTGTTGGGTTTCGTAGTAATTTCAAAAAAATTCCTACGCTCACGCAAGATCATGGTGATGCATAGCAACGAGAGGGGAGAGTATGATCTACGTACCCTTGTAGATCGACAACGGAAGCGTTTGGTTGATGTAGTCGTATGTCTTCACGGCCCGACCGATCAAGCACCGAAACTACGGCACCTCCGAGTTCTAGCACACGTTCAGCTCGATGACGATCCCCGGACTCCGATCCAGCAAAGTGTCGGGGAAGAGTTCCGTCAGCACGACGGCGTGGTGACGATCTTGATGTACTACTGTCGCAGGGCTTCGCCTAAGCACCGCTACAATATTATCGAGGACTATGGTGGAAGGGGGCAGCACACGGCTAAGAATATGATCACGTGGATCAACTTGTGTTTCTCTAGGGTGCCCCTGCCTCCGTATATAAAGGCTCAAAGGGGGGTGCGGCCGGCCTAGGAGAGGCGCGCCAGGAGGAGTCCTACTCCCTCTGGGAGTAGGATTCCCCCCCCCCCAATCCTAGTTGGAATAGGATTCGCGAAGGGGGGAAAAGAGAGAGGGGGGCCGGCCCCCTCTCCTTGTCCTATTCGGACCAAGGGAGGGGAGGAGCGCGCGGCCCATATAGGGCTGCCCCTTCTCTTTTCCACTAAGGCCCACTTAGGCCCATATAGCTCCCGGGGGGTTCCGGTAACCTCCCGGTACTCCGGTAAAATCCCGATTTTGCCCGGAACACTTCCGATATCCAAACATAGGCTTCCAATATATCAATCTTTAGGTCTCGACCATTTCGAGACTCCTCATCATGTCTGTGATCACATCCGGGACTCCGAACAACCTTCGGTACATCAAAATGTATAAACTCATAATATAACTGTCATCGTAACCTTAAGCGTGCGGACCCTACGGGTTCGAGAACAATGTAGACATGACCGAGACACGTCTCCGGTCAATAACCAATAGCGGAACCTAGATGCTCATATTGGCTCCTACATATTCTACGAAGATCTTTTATCGGTCAGACCGCATAACAACATACGTTGTTCCCTTTGTCATCGGTATGTTACTCGCCCGAGATTCGATCGTCGGTATCCCATACCTAGTCCAATCTCGTTACCGGCAAGTCTCTTTACTCATTCTGTAATACATCATCCCGCAACTAACTCATTAGTTGCAATGCTTGCAAGGCTTAAGTGATGTGCATTACCGAGAGGGCCTAGAGATACCTCTCCGACAATCGGAGTGACAAATCCTAATCTCAAAATATGCCAACCCAACATGTACCTTTGGAGACACCTGTAGAGCTCCTTTATAATCACCCAGTTACGTTGTGACGTTTGGTAGCACACAAAGTGTTCCTCTGGCAAACGGGAGTTGCATAATCTCATAGTCATAGGAACATGTATAAGTCATGAAGAAAGCAATAGCAACATACTAAACGATCGGGTGCTAAGCTAATGGAATGGGTCATGTCAATCAGATCATTCAACTAATGATGTGATCCTGTTAATCAAATGACAACTCTTTGTCCATGGTTAGGAAACATAACCATCTTTGATTAACAAGCTAGTCTAGTAGAGGCATACTAGTGACACTCTGTTTGTCTATGTATTCACACATGTATTATGTTTCCGGTTAATACAATTCTAGCATGAATAACAAACTTTCATCATGATATAAGGAAATAAATAATAACTTTATTATTGCCTCTAGGGCATATTTCCTTCACCCGTGACCTGCTGCTGTCTCCACTAGATGTGCGGGAGCAAGGGCTATGCCATGGTGCCCTCAGTGCACGAAACCGCCACATGTAGCGCATTTCCGAGCCGCGCGTCTGGCCTCGCCGGCGTCGAGCCACCGGCAGGTTTGACCGAGCTGACCAGGGTTGGCGCCTTGGTTCATTGACATGTGGGTCCGAGGCCCTATTAATTTAGTTAGGTGCAAATTAATTTAGTTAGCCACTGACTCACTAACATATGGGCCCAGCCCTAGATTAGTTTAGTTAATCACCTAATTAGGTCTAACAGGCACTGTTAGCTAACTGAGTCACTGACCAGTGGGTCCCACTGGTCAGGTTTGACCTGGGTTGGCGCCTTTGACTTGCTAACATCACACCGACGTCATGCTAACGCAGTAATCACTTTTCTGGAATTTAAATGGATCTTAAATGATTTATTTATTTCAGAAAATACCCTAAACTTCAAAAATTCAAAAATTCATAGAAAAATAACCGTAAATCAGATGAAGATAATTTATATATGAAAAATTATCAGAAAAATGCAATCTGTCCATCTGTACCATTTTCATGCATGACAGACCAACTTATACCTACCGTACAAGTGAAAACATGATAATTGCATTTTAAGTGCTTAATGTGGAGCTTGCATATGGACCTTTGGTTCATATGGACTTACTCTAAATTGCTTCTAGATGCATTAGCACAAATCATAACATCATTACCATGTCACATTCATGCATCATATTGTCCATTGCATTGATTGTGTTCTTCCTTGTTTGCCGGTATTTGTTCCCTCTCGATAGACGTGTTCCGGCGATGAGTTCGATGACACCGATGAAGAGTTATACTATCTTCAGAAGTGCTAGGCAAGAAAAACCCCCTTGTTCATTCCGATACAAATCCTACTCTCACGCTCCTGCTCTCTTTACTACATTAGGACAACAACGATTCAACTATTACATGCTGCTGCAGTTGAACCCCTTCTCCTCTGCATGACCTGTCATTGCCACAGTAAATAGATGAAACCCACTAGCATGAGTAGGAGTTGTTTGAGCCCTCATGTGCCTACTCATTCATGCTTGTTTGTCATGCCTGCTACTGCTCAGAGTTGAGTCAGGTTTGATTCATTGGGGATGAATTGGAATGGTGATGAACATGTCCTACTGCATGTGAGCTAAGTGTGTGAACACGATTTGGTAAAGGTAGAGATGAGAGACCATGTAGTAGTACATGGTGGGTTGTCTCATTGAAACCATTCTCAGGAACTGAGTTCTGTGTTTGTGATCCATGAACAGCTACTACCACTCATTCGGATCCTTAATTGACCCTCTCGACTTATTAACTGCCCTAGTCCTCTGTCTAGGAGTTGCAACTAGTTTCTGGTGTTTATAGGATATGTGTTGGCGGCCGTGCGTAGCGCTGACCCTAGGGGTGGGCTATGATGCGGTAGATACACCGTGGCACAGTGTACCGGGCGCCCGTTTGGTGTCTCGGGAACCCTGCACACATCGTTTGGGGCTGTGAGCGAAACTCCGGCCGGATCTCCTCGCAGATGGAACCCGAATAGGCAATAAACCTGGACTAGAGACTTGTGTGGTTAGTCAGGTCGTGGCCGACTCCCTCGCCAGGCTTCCGCTTGAAGGTTGCCGAGATACACGACGTGTACATGGTGGTAATTGGCGAGAGCGTGTGTGAAGAAGTACACCCCTGTAGGGTTATAAATGATCTATTAGAATAGTCATGTCCGTGGTAAAGGACTTCTGGGTTGCCTGTACAGTTCATAGATAACTTGAAGTGGATACTCTAAAATGCGCAAGATAAGCGTGAGTGCTATGGATGGCGTTCTCGTAGGTAGACACCCCTGTAGGGTTATAAATGATCTATTCGAATAGTCATGTCCGCGGTAAAGGACTTCTGGGTTGCCTGTACAGTTCATAGATAACTTGAAGTGGATACTCTAAAATGCGCAAGATAAGCGTGAGTGCTATGGATGGCGTTCTCGTAGGTAGACACCCCTGTAGGGTTATAAATGATCTATTCGAATAGTCATGTCCGCGGTAAAGGACTTCTGGGTTGCCTGTACAGTTCATAGATAACTTGAAGTGGATACTCTAAAATGCGCAAGATAAGCGTGAGTGCTATGGATGGCGTTCTCGTAGGTAGACGGGACCGGATCCATAGTGGTGTATTGATTGGTGAATATGTGAACTCGTGTGCGCCACCTTAAAAGAGTTGCTTGCAGTCGTAGTTCAGGTTAGCCACTGAGTCAAAGCTGGCTTGCTGCAGTTAAACTCCACTACCCCCTTTGTTGATACCAATGCATACGTAGTTAGTTCTGATGTAAGTCTTGCTAGGTACATTTGTACTCACGTTAACCTATTTTATGTTTTTAAAGAGAGACGTCAGTCTCGCTAGTAGTTCCGCGTGGACTTCGACGTTTAGCTTGTTACCTCAGCTACGATCTTGTGCCCTTGGCAGGGTCTTGTAGATAGTCAATCTTCTCAGCCTTCTTCATTTGTAGTTGTCTGTACTCAAACAAGTTATGCTTCCGCATGTGCTTGTTGTTTGTATGCTCTTTATGTTGGGGTCATGAGACCCATGTTTGTAATATCTCGCTCCTCGGAGCCTATTGAATAAATACTTTGAGTCGTAGAGTTTTGTTGTGATGCCATGTTGTATTTACACATATCGAGCATATTGTGTGTATGATTGAAATGCTTGGTATGTGTGGGATCCGACAACCTAGTTGTTTATCCTTGGCAGCCTCTCTTATGGGGAAATGTAGTCTTGTGCTTCTATGAGCCATAGTAGTCCGCTACAGCCTGGTTCACCGGAGTCCTGCTAGCCCAGCACTACTGCTCCGGAACACTTGACTGGCCGGCATTTGATTCACTTTGTTCCTGTGTCTGTCCCTTCGGGGAAATGTCACGCGGTGACATCCGGAGTCCTGCCTAGCCTGCTACAGCCCGGTTCACCGGAGTCCTATTAACCTAGTGCTACAGGCCGGATTCGCACGTTGCTGACCGACATGCTCAATGTTGATTCATGTATGCCTGTCCCCGTAAGTTAGTGCCACTTTGGGTTCATGACTAGTCATGTTGGCCCGGGTTCTCTGTCATATGGATGCTAGCGACACTATCATTTACATGAGCCAAAAGGTGCAAACGGTCCCTGGCCATGTTTAGGCGACGCCCGTGGGAATACCGTGCGTGTCAGTGGGAACGACACCTATGGGATCACAAGAATCCCTACTACGGTTGCGGGGCGCGGGGTCGTGAGAAGAGCGGATCAAAAAGATAGCACACGGTTCGTTTATCCAGGTTCGGGCCGCGAGGATGCGTAAAACCCTACTCCTACTTTGGTGGATTGTATATCTATGTTCTTGAGCGAGCTATGGGGTGTGAGGAGCTCCAAAAAGCCGAATCCTCCTCCTGGTCGCCTCGGGCCTCCTTTTATAGGAAAGGGGTTGCCATAGTGGCACACACGAGGTGGAAAGGGTACAGTGATGTGAGGTTATCCCTCGCATTACATGACAAGGCGCATTTAATGCGTCTTGCCCAGGTGTCCTTGCTTTATCGGGGACGGGGGAGAGCCATGTCTCGTCCATCGCCGCTCCGTCTCGTGTCGACACGCGCCCCGGCCAGCGGCGCCCGCAGTGCCATGTAGGCAGGCAGGCAGCTGAGGTGGCGCAGTGGTGGGTCTCCACGAAGATCCGCATGCCGCCACGCAGGTGCCTGCCCAACTAGTTGGGTCGGCAGCTGCATGCGAACGGCGGTGGAGGTTTGACTGGTGTGGGCCTGATGGTGGCCCTACGGGTGTTCTTGGCAAGGGCCTTGCCGGGGCCCCGGCAAGGGTCTTGCTGTGGCGCCTGCTGTCATCCCGGCAGGGCTCTTGCCGGGGGCCTTGTGGTCCTCCTTGGCTGGGATCCCGCCAAGAATCATCATCTTCTAAAGGGTATATTTGATCTTGAATGCCTTCACAAAGATCTGCATGCCACCACGGGGATGTCTCCCGAATCCTTGCCCCATGGGGGCAGTGGACTCAAGGGTGACTCACTCCGTAGGTGTGGGGCGAGCTGCCACGACAAGGGTCTTGCCGGGTTTGCTAAAACCACCTCCCGGCAAGGATCTTGCCGGGGGGAGTCCGCTTCATCTCCTTTCCTCTTTGTGGGCTTGGTCTTGGCGTCGTTCTACTTCTTCGAGCTTCGGTCTTACCTTGGCTCACCTCCCTTGCCTTGCTCAGTGTGGTGGTGCCCGTGGCTCAGACTGCCCGTGCACAGTTATAGGGGTACAAAAAGTGTACCCCTCTTTTTGTACACCGACAGGAGCCCCCGAGCCTGGGCCACACGTAAGCGCAATCGCGTCGTTGGGCTAGGCCCAAAAATGGTGCACGGGCAGGCGGGGCGGTTTTTACCGCGGTAAGTCTCTTCGCGCGCTGCGCTTCCCACGACTCCCGGACGTGGCGCGGCGTGGGGAGGCGCGTGTGACGTGGGCGGCATGCGTGGGGCTAAGCTCTGCATGCATGCGTCACGTCGTAGTAGAGGGGGCGGTTCGCGCCTTCCCCATAAACAGAGGGAGGCGTGGAGGCGCGGCCCATTTACTGAACGGGGCCGAGGCGTGGTCTTCAAGGCGTCCACTCCCCGCGATCACGGGGTGGGGAGAGGTCGCGTCAGCCGTCGCCTCAGTCCTGCACGCCTGCCACGTGGCTCTCATGCGCTTGGGGCGGCGAACGGTGGAGGCGGGAAACCGGGCCGCCGCGGGCTGGGGCAGCGGGTCGGTCCCAGTTCCCTGCGCCTTCCGCGTCTTGATTGCCTGAGCGGGGCGGCCGAGCCCCCAACCCGTTCCTTTATAAAGAGCGGGAGGGGGGATGGCGTCTGGCATTCTTTCATCTCCTCCTCCCTTCAGCTTCTGCTCCCCCCTTCCATCCACCATGGAGAGAGGGAATCCTGGTCCTTCAACGGTGGTGGCAAGGGTCGCCGCTCGACAACGCGTCCCTCCTTCTCCTGCACCCGCGGTGGCAGAGCCGGCCGCGAGGGGAAGGGGGAGGGGGCGAGGCCATGGGCGAGGCCGTTGGCGAGGCCGAGGCGCTCGGGGAAGAGGAGGACGGGGCGGCGTGCCGGCCTCACCTTCGCCAGCAGTTCCTCCCCCCATGGAGGGCCACGTTGGGGATGACCCTTGTGAGTTCTTCGTCAGGCTGCGCCGGCCACCTCGCCGTCGCCTTCGTCTCCCAACTCCATTCGCACGGGAGATGGAGCTGGATCCGCCGGAGTCGCTGCAACTGCACATGAGGGGCTGTGGGATCAGCGGCACGCGGGTTCGCGTCGACTTCCCAGCCCCTCACGAGATGTATCTTCGTCGAGGATGGAAGACGTTCGCTCATATCCACCGCTTGACGAAGGGGCTCACTCTCCATTTCAAGCTGATGGAGGGTGTCCTTCTCTCCGTCAAGGTCTTCGGGTGCTTTGGGACCCATGCAAGGTGCTGCGTGGAGAGCTCTTCTGATAGCGAAGACTCCTCCTCGGGCAAGAGTGACGAGGAGGACAGCGGCAACGACGACAAGGGTAGTAGGCGGCAGGATGACGGGTCTGATTAGGTGTCGGGCGCCGCTCCGTGCGGCACCGGCGACCCCATCATCCGTGTCGCCGGCTCCCTGAACTTCTCGGGGTCGTCTCCTTGGGCGGCTGGCGTTGGGAGGCTGCGGAAGAGGAGGAGGGCGGGCAGCAAGGCCGTCAAATCGGAGTACGCAGGCACCGACGCCTTCGACGCGTGCTGACGTCCTGCCCCCTCGTCTTTGAGCTCTGCTTCCGGCGCTGCCATCACCATCCAGCCTTCGGACGGCCACCGAAATGTTCTCTTGGTGTCTTCTGCCACCCGTAGCTCTCCTAGGCGCCCCTTTTTCCCTTCTCGCCTCCTTGACCTGCCTCCTAAGGAGAGGGACAAGAAAGGGATTACGGGCACCTTATCTCTTTTTAGTTTCTAAGCCTTCAGGCCTTAGCTGAATTTAAAACTTGTAATCCCATCATTCATGTTTTTCATTCCCTATGGACTTTACCTGAGTGGAATGTTTTTAAATAAAAAGGGATGCTTGTCGGGTCATTTGTTTGCGGGCAGAACCCACGACAAGGAGTAAATCCTTGATATCTTTAAGATAAACATTTCCTTGCCCAGCAACAGGCCTTGTCGTCTCCCCACTTCACTCGACCTTCCTCACACCTTTGGCGGAGGCAGGGATGAGGTGGGTTCAGGCTCCTTGTTTCATCCTCTCGCTGCCGCGACTACGACCAAACCTGGCCCCAGGAATGAGCCCTAGGGCCTAGAGTTAGGGGAGCACGGTAGCTTTAGGAAAAAACGAGGTTTCACATACCTCAGTCCATAAGGGAACGCATGATAAGCGATGAAGAACTTATCTAAAGCTGTAGCCCCCGGCAACTCTGGTTTGCCGTGGGTGAATCTTTGCTCTTGCAGCCCCCGGCAATACTGGCTTGCCGGGGTCTAGATGCTGGTTTGTCCCTCTTCTCTTTTTCGTCCTCAAGTGATCCGGCAAGGATATCTGTGAGTCCTACGAACCAAAGAATATGAAAGAACGGCAAAGAGACGCACACTCGACCTCTAAGCTAGGGGTTAGTCACCGCTAAGCACTATCAATCCTAACCAAGGACGAGACTCGACCTAGCATGCATGCTATAACTTAGGGCGCCAGCGCTTCATTTATTTATGCTCAGGGTCTGCGCTTGGATTTGTACAAAGGGTTACATGCATCATCGACAATGCTTGTACAAAAGGTGGCTTGCCGGGGGGCCCGGCAAGCCGCGCCTCACGGGTAAAACTTGCGAAGATGCTCAATGTTCCAGGAGTTACTCACCGGAACGGCATCTTCGGTCTCCAGGCGGACTGCGCCGGGCCTGGTGACTCGTATTACCCGATAAGGGCCTTCCCACTTTGGCGTCAACTTGTTGGAATTCTTGGCCGATTGAACACGCCGAAGGACAAGGTCGCCTTACTGAAGGCTTCGGGCATGAACCTTGCGGCTATGGTAGCGGCGCAAGGCTTGCTGGTAGCGTGCTGCTCTCACAGCCGCCCGAAGACGATCTTCCTCAAGGAGCATTGCGTCATCTTGCTGCAGTTGCTCTTGCTCAAGCTCATCATAAGCAAGCACTCGAGGTGACCCGTATATGAGTTCAGTGGGGAGAACTGCTTCTGCCTCGTATACTAGGGCAAAGGGTGTCTGGCCGATGGCTCGATTTGGCGTCGTCCTGATCGACCAAAGAACCATCGGCAACTCATCAATCCAGCGCCTTCCACTCTTGTGCAGCCTGTCAAAGGCCTTGGTCCTTAAGCCTCGCAGTACTTCAGCGTTTGCCCTCTCAGCTTGACCATTGCTTCATGGGTGAGCAACGGAAGCGAAACAGACATTGCTGCCAAGGTCTTGGATATATTGCATGAAGGTGCGGCTTGTGAACTGTGTGCCGTTGTCGGTGATGACCCTGTTGGATACACCAAAACGGCACACTAGTCCCTTGAAGAACTTGACGGCTGACTGAGTTGTGACCTTCCTCACTGCCTCCACCTCCGGCCACTTTGTGAACTTGTCGATTGCAACGTACAAGTACTCAAAGCCCCCGACAGCGCGGGGGAAAGGGCGCAGTATGTCGAGCCCCCAGACCGAGAAGGGCCAGGAGAGAGGAATGGTTTGAAGGGCTTGAGCTGGCTGATGAAGCTTCTTTGAATGGAACTGACACGCTTCACACCTGGTGACTAGTGTCGTCGCATCCTGGAGGGCGGTGGGCCAGAAGAAGCCTTGCCGAAATGCCTAGCCGGCAAGGGCCCTTGACCCGATGTGGGATCCACATATGCCTCCGTGTATCTCCGCCAACAGCTCCAGTCCTTCCTCCCGAGGGATACACTTCAATTTCACACCATTCGGCCTCTTTCTGTACAGGACGTCATCGACGAACTGGTACATGGTAGAGCGACGGGCTACTTTTTCTGCTTCTTCCTACTCTTCAGGAAGTTCCCCTGTTTGGAGGAATCGGACGGTATGCTGTGCCCACACTGGAGCCTGGGGCTCGATGTCGAGGACTAAAGGCATTTCCTCCGCTATAGGAGTGGCTGTCTCGACGGTAAGAGCTTGACGCTCCGCTGGAGCTAGCCGTCCCGTGGCAGGCTCAGTGTCCCCGGCAACATCCTTGCCGGCGGCTCCGGGGAGCTCGGTGGGAAAGTACTTGCCAGGTCCTGATTTCCTCCTCTTGTTCTGCTCTGTTGATGGATCAACAGATGGCTGAGTTAGCTGGAGCACAAAGGTACCTGGTTCCACAGGTAGCTTGAGGGCAGCGCGTTTTGACAGGTAATCGGCGATATCGTTCTCCGCTCGGGGAACATATTCAGCCTGTATACCGTCGAAACGCTCTTCCAGCTTTCTCACTTCATCGACGTAGGCCTTCATCAATGGGCTCTGGTAGTCCTTGTTGACTGCTTGACGACGAGCTACGAGTCGCCCCTGACGATGAGCTTCTTGATTCCGAGGTCCGCCGCGATCCTAAGACCGGCAAGCAGCCCTTCGTACTCTGCCGTATTGTTTGTTGACACCTCCCTGGGGAAGTGCATCTGGATCACGTACTTGAGGTGCTCTTCGGTGGGCGCGACAAGCAGTACGCCAGCCCCGGCGCCGTGTAAGGAGAAAGCTCCATCAAAGTACATGATCCAACTGCAACTTGCCTCCTTGCCGGGGAGAGCAGTCTCTTGGGCTTCTTCGTCAGGTGTTGCGGTCCATTCTGCAATGAACTGCGCCAGGACTCGGCTTTGAATCATCGAAGTACTTTCAAACTTGAGGCCAAAGCTGGATAGCACGAGTGCCCATTCCACAATTCTTCCCGTTGCCTCTGGATTGTGCAATATCCGTTACAGAGGGAGGCAAGTGACGACAGTGATCTCGTGTGCCTAGAAGTAGTGACGCAGCTTCCTCGAGGCCATAAGAAGGCCGAAGAGCAGTTTCTGCACGCCAGAGTACCTTGATCTAGCTCCCTGCAGGAGGGAACTAACAAAGTAGACTGGGTGCTGCATCATTTTCTTCTTCGGCGGCACTTCAACTGGCTGTGTCGTCTCTGCATTGGTGGTGTCGGGCTATGTCGCTGCCATTACCTCGTCGTCAACCTCTCTCTGCGCCACTAGTGCGGCGCTGACCACCTGGTTCGTTGCCGCCAGGTATAGCAGCAATGGCTCCTGTGGCCTAGGCGCAACTAGTATTGGCATGGAGGAGAGGTACTTCTTGAAATCTTGCAATGCTGCTTCGGCTTCTGGCGTCCACTCCACCGAGCCCGCCTTTTTCAGGATCTTGAAAAAGGGAAGGGCGCGCTTGGCAGACTTGCAAATGAATCTGCCCATGGCGGCAACGCAACCAGCAAGCCGACGCACATCCTTGATTCGCTTGGGTGCTTCAATCTGCTCTATAGCTTTGATCTTGTCCAGATTGGCCTCTATCCCACGCTGTGACACAAAGAACCCGAGAAGCTTGCCGGAGGGACGCCAAAGACGCACTTCTCAGGGTTCAGCTTGAGATTGATCCAGTATGAGGGTTGCCCTGTCCTTGGTTTTAACCACTATGTCATCCATGTAAGCTTCCATATTTCTATGGAGCTGGGGTTCAAAACCAATCTGGACCGCCCTTGCAAACGTCGAACCAGCACTCTTCAGCCCGAAAGGCATCCGCATGAAACAATACGTACCGCATGGGGTGATGAATGATGTTTTCTCTTCGTCTTCTCTTGTCATGAAGATCTAGTGGTAGCCGGAGTAGGCATCGAGGAATGACAACAGATCACACCCAGCTGTGGAGTCAACAATCTGGTCGATGCACGGCAACGCGAAGGGGTCCTTAGGACAAGCCTTATTGATATCTGTGTAATCAATACACAGCCTCCACTTCCCATTAGCCTTGCGCACTATGACCGGATTGGCCAACCACGTTGGATGGAGCACTCCTCTTACCAAACCCGCTGCTTCTAGTTTCCGGATCTCCTCTGTGATGAACTCTTGTCGTTCCAAAGCTTGCTTTCTCACCTTCTGCTTGATGGGCCGCGCATGAGGACAGACAGCAAGGTGGTGCTCAATCACCTCCCTGGGAACGCCGGGGATGTTGCAAGCTTGCCATGCAAACACATCGACATTCGCCCGCAGGAAGGTGATGAGCGCGTCTTCCTATTTGTCGTCAAGGGTGGAGCTTATGGTGAAAGCCCCTCCCGTGCCGTCCTCATTGACAGAAACCTTCTTGGTTCCCAGCGGTATGGCCCTGGGCTTCTTGTTTCCGCCGGTGGAGCTCTCTGGCACGTCCTCGAGGGGAGCGCTACACTCCGAAGAGGTGCGCTTGCCGGAGTGGGTGTCCAAGGTCTCACCGGTCTTCTTCTTCTTCTTCCCTCCCGGGGTCCCAGCGGCAGGAGCAAGTGCCCTAGTGGCGGCAGCTGCTGCAACTGCTTGCTGGTATAGTTGGTCAGCACAAATCAGCGCATCTTTCTTATCGGAGGGGATGGTGATGATCGTCACAGGTCCTGGCATCTTCAGGGTGTTGTAGGCGTAGTGTGACACCGCCATGAACTTGGCCAGCGCTGGGCGGCCAAGGATCCCGTTGTAGGGCAAGGGGATCTTGGCAACATCAAACACGATCCTCTCCGTCCTGTAGTTCAGATCGCTTCCAAAAGTCACAGGTAGCGTGAACTTTCCCTTAGGTTGTCTTCTTCCCGGGTTGACCCCCTGAAACGTGCCCGTCTCTTCGAGGTCTCCATCAGGAATCTGCAGTTTCTCGATCACGGCAGGCGAGATCAAGTTCAGACCGGCCCCGCCATCGACTAGCATCTTTGTCACCTTGAGGTTGTGTATTGTTGGTGAAACCAACAATGGCAAGCACCCGACCGCAGTAGTACGATCAGGGTGATCCTCAGTGTCAAAAATGATAGGTGTGCTGGACCACTTCAGCGGCCTTTGGGCATCAAACGACGGCTCTGCCGCTGTAATCTCTCGCGCCCACTGTTTAAGCTGGCGGTGAGAAGTATGCAGCAAGGCGCCGCCGTCGACGCACATGGCCTCTGTAGCTTTCTGAAACTCTTTGTCGCCAGATTCGTGGTCCTCTTCGTGATTGTCGTCTTCTAGCTTTTTGTCACGGCCCTGGGCGGGCCTCTCTTGTTGTTTATCCTTGCCACGATGTCCCGCCTGGCCATCACGCTTCTTGCCGGACCCCTTAGCACCGTCTTGGCCCTTCTCCTTGTCCCGCCTCTCATATTCAGCCCTCTACTTCTCAGCGAGGAGCTCAACCTGTCGGCAGTCTTGGAGAGCATGGCCTTTGGTGTGATGGATCTTGCAGTATCGCTTGTCGGAGTTTCCTGGCTTCTCGGCAACCGCCAAGGCCCGGCAGGCGACACATCCGGCAATTTCCTTGCCGGGGTCATCTGCCTTGGTTTTCTTCGTGGAGCCGGTGTCATCAGATCCCTCGACGGCATGCACGGATTTACCTTTGCGCTTCCTGTTGCGGCGCCGGCCCTTCTTCGCCGGGGCGGCAGCAACTTCATCTGAGGAGTCGGTTTCCACGCCGGCGTCTTCGCCGGGGTACTTCCTTCCCTCTTCAGCCCGGGCACATCTGTCAGCAAGAACATAGAGTTCTGCTACATCTTTCACCTTGTTCATTGCAAGCTCTTCGCGCATCTTGCGGTTACGCATGTTCTGATGGAACGCGCTGATGATGGTGGCAGGGTGAACATCAGGGATATTGTACTGTATCCGGCTGAACCTCTGTATATACTTGCGGAGACTCTCGCCTCCCTTCTGGGGAACGACATGCAGGTCGCTCGCTTGGCCATGGGCTTGGTGGCCTCCAGTAAAGGCGCCCACAAACTCATGGCACAAATCCGACTAGGAGGAAATAGAGTCTACCGGCAAGTGCATCAACCATGACATGGCGTTGGGTTTAAGAGCCAACGGAAAGTAATTTGCAAGCACCTTATCGTCGCGAGCTCCGGCAGCTTGCATCGCAATGGTGTAGATGTTGAGGAACTCGGACGGGTGGGTCTTGCCGCTGTACTTTTCGCCCACGTCAGGTTTGAAGGTGCAGTGAGTGGGCCACTGGAACTGCCGCAGCTCATGGGTAAAAGCCGGACAGCCTACCTCGTAAGGTAGGCCTCCAGGGCTCTCCGGTGCAGGGTGGTTCACAGCAGGTCCTTCTCGCCTGTCTGACTGGTGGCGCGTTCCGCGCCGGTGCACGATAGTAGTTCGAGCATCTTCATGTTCTCGTTCCCGAAGGACTTGGCGCTGGTCAGAGTGGGTCCGCGGGTCGGACGATGCTATGGAGATTTCGTCGCCTGTAACATCGCGACGGGCTGGCGTTCGCGGTACTGGGCGAGGAGGAGGCGAGTGCACGGTGGTCGCGGCGCCGCCGAATTTCCTGCCACTGGTGCGTGGGACTCCGTCGGAGCGTCGAACCGGGGGCTCCACCGGACTCGATTCGTCTTTGTTGGCCACCGCAACAAGGCTTCAGATAGTGGCTGTCCATTCATCGAGTTTCCCCATAGTGGGAGGAAAATCAAGGAGGAACTGCGCGCACGCCAGGGCTTCTGCTGGCGTTGGTGCCAGCGAAACCTGCACGGATCCCAACACGCTTCGACTTCTGACCATGTCAGAAGGAGCTCTATCACGACCCCGCGATCACATGCCATCTTCACCAGTGCCTCGGCGAGCGGGGCAGGTCTTCTACCTCCCGGGAGTGGCGCTCGGGGCTCTTCCCGCGGCGACGCCCGGGGTCTTCGGTGTGATTACACCGTTCGTCGCGTGCCGCTTGAGAGGAGCGCGCCGTCGGCGCCGGCGTGGGAGTCTTGGAGGCCGTCGCATCGCCTTCGGGCGGGGTGGCAGCGATCTTGGAAGGCCCCGCACCACCCGCGGAGGGCCTGGCTCCGTCTTTGGATTTGGCGGCATGCGGCCCGTTACCAGGCGCACGAACATCGCCGCCTCCTAACTCCGGCTGCTGGGACGGTGTTGGTGTTCGCGAACGGCGCCCCGGGTCCTTTCTGTGACCGGTCCGCTACTCGCCCGCGTCGGGACGGGATGTCCGGCTTCCGACGGGCCAACCGCCACCGTCGTCTTCTTCTTGGGCGCCAAGACGATGAAGAAGCGTCAACTAACTGCTAAAGCCGATTCTCACAAATGCACCCCCTACCTGGCACGCCAAAGATGTCGGTGGGAACGACACCTATGGGATCACAAGTGTCACATCCCTAGTTCTGGTATGATCCTAGGCTTGCTTTGTGCATCATGTTTAAATTTCAAATGAATTTGAAATGGGGAAAGTTGCAAACCCTAGCACCAAAGATTTTTTCCAATAGGTTCAACTTTAAAATGGATTTTCAATGAACCCAAAATGCTCTCCAAAATTGTTCATGCTCTTTGGATAATGTTGGGAACAACCACCAGAGGTGATGCACATTTTTGCTACACATTTTGGATTATTGAATCAAAGCATAAATATTTGATTTGGAGCTGTTTAAATTATATAAATATTTTAATGGCTCCAAAAATGTTGGGAATTGGTGAGGGCCTCCGGAATATTATATCTAGATGCCACAATTATTTTCAGCATTTATGGAAATGTTTTAACATTTCTTTTAGATACAAAACAAATGTCAGAAAATAGAAAACAAAAACAAAATAAAAGAGAGAAAGGGAATCGTACCTGGCCTCACCTGGCGGCCCACCTGCTCTGGCCCAACAAGCCGGCCTAGCTGACTGGCCACGCCAGTCATCTCCCTCCTCGCGCCAGAAGGCAGGGGCGCGTGCTCACCGCGCGCCGGCCACGCGCCGGCCACTTCCTTCCTCCCTGCATGTCTCCCCGTCGCCCTGAGGACGCCACGCGATCCCCCGACTCTCTCTTGCTCTCTCTCGTCCCCCATCCTCTCCCCTGGCTCTCTCCTCGCACGCATCGAACGCAGCCGCCCGCCGCTCACCGTTGCCGCACCCAGAGCCTCCCCCTCGACCCCTCGACATGCCCAGTAGCTCGGCTACCTCTTCCTCGACCTCCTCGCCAAGCCAAGCGACGCTGGACGCCGCCGAATGCCCTCACCGCTGTCTTCTTCAACCTCGCGCCACCGAGATCACCGGCAACCGTGCGCCAGCTCCGACGCTTCCCCGAGCTCGCTGAGGCCACCGAACGAACCGCTATGAGCTCCTGCGTGGATCCCCTCCTTCCTCCCCTTTGATTTCAAGCCGTAGACGTCGCCCCCTTGACGACCGTAGCCGCCGCCGCATGAGCTCGTCGTCGACGCAGCTCCGGCGACCAAATGGTCACCCCGGCGAGTCCAACTTGCTCCCCGCAACGCGTAGCGCCCTGCCAGACCTTCGCCTCGCTCGTTAGCACACCGCAGCGCTAACCTGCACCATCCCCGAACTCCGGCAGCCGTCGCGAGCTCCATTCCGGTGAGCTCCGGCCTCACCAGCTCATCCCACATGCTCCACTGGATGCGGACGACGGCGGGCTATGCCCCGGTGGTCTCCGCGCGCTCTTCCACCGCCTGTAGCCCATTCCGGCGAAGCACCGCCGCGCGGTTGGGTCGTCGCCGGCCGAACTCCGGCGAGGCTGACGTGGCGGCTTAATTAGCGCTAATCCCCACCATTAGCCACCCCACCAGCCGCTGACAGTGGGCCCCAGAGCCAAGTCAACCCTGGTCAGTGCGGGTTTGACCCGGGGTTAACCCAGTGTCACTGACGTGTGGCCCCCACACGTCAGGTTTGACCTGGTCAGCCCTGCTGACGCCTCTGTGACGTCACGCTGACGCAGTAATTTTTTCTGGATTTTAAATAATTCAGAGAATTTCAGAAAATAGTTAAAACTTCTAAAAATCATAGAAATTAAACCGTAGCTCAGAATGAAATAATTTATTATGAAAAATCATCAGAAAAATGCAAGGAATCCATTTATGCCAGTTTCATGCATGAAAAACCAACTTATACTTGCTGTATAAGTGAAAACGTAATAATGGCATGATATATACTTAATTTGGGGTTTGCATATGAACCCTTGGTTCATATGGACTTCAACCAAATTGATGCTAGATGCATTAGGGAAAATCATAGCATCTTTGAAATGTCATCTTCATGCATCATATTGTTGCATATGGTTGTTTATTGATTGCCGGCACCGTCCCCTCTCGATAGGTTCTACTCCGGAAGGTGTCCCGAGTACCTGTCTGAGGAGCAGTGCTTCTTCGTGGATCTATCAGGCAAGCAAACCCCCTTGAGCATCTCGATAAATCCCACTCTCTCGCTCCTGCTCCTTTTACTGCATTAGGACAACAACGATTCAAACTGCTACTTTCTGCTGCGGTAGCTGAACCCATTCCTCTGCATGACCTGTCATTGCCACAGTAAATAGTTGAAACCCACTAGCATGAGTAGGAGTTGCTTGAGCCTTGATGTGCCTGCTCATCCATGCTTGTTTTTCTTTATGCCAGCTATGCTTAGAGTTGTGTCAGGTCTGATTCATCGGGAATGAATCGGAGTGGTGAACATGTCCTACCGGTAAAGGCTAAGTGTGTGAACATGTTTTGGTAAAGGTAGCGATGAGAGGCCATGTAGGAGTACATGGTGGGTTGTCTCATTGGAACCGTCCTTAAGCACTGAGTTCTGTGTATGTTATCCAAGTCCAGTTACTACCACACATTGGGTTCCGGTTATCCGGCCCCTCTCGGCTTATTAATCCACTTGATCTCTGTCCAGGAGTTGCAACTAGTTTCTGGCGTTTGTAGGTAGTGCTACTTGTCTACCAGGTGGTGTCCGACGGGACGGGCTTGGGACAGACTAGGCACCGTGGCACGGTGTACCAAGTGGCACCCGGATGGTGGGCTTGGGAACCCTGCACACATCGTTTGGGGCCGTGAGCGACACCCCGGCCGGATCTCCTTGCGGATGGAACCCGAATAGGCGATAAACCTGGACGAGAGACTTGTGTGGTTAGTCAGGTCGTGGCCGACACCCTCGCCCGGCTTCCGCTTGAAGGTTGCCGAGGTACATGACGTGTACAGGGCTATAAGTGGCGAGAGCGTGTGTGAAGAAGTACACCCCTGCAGGGTCAATATCATCTATTCGAATAGCCGTTTTCCTCGGATATGGAAACTTGGAGAACTTATGTAGTACATAGACAACTTGAAGTGGATACTCTAAAATCGCAAGATAAGCGTGAGTGCTATGGATGGCCTTCTCGTAGGAAGACGGGGATGAATCCATAGTAGTGTATTGATGTGGTGATTAGTGGACTCGTGTGCGCTGCCTCATCTCAAAGAAGTTTCTCATTGTCGTAGAACAGGATAGCCACTGAGTCAAAGCTGGCTTGCTGCAACTAAACCCCACATTACCTTCTTGATACAAATGCATGTATGATAGGATCTGATGTAAGTCTTGCTGAGTACCTTTGTACTCACATTTGCTTTATTTACGTTTTGCAGGTGAGACATCTGTCTCACTAGTAGTACCACTTGGACTTCGACGAGTAGCTTGTTACCTCAGCTACGATCTTGTACCTTGGAGGGACTTGTAGATAGTCAGGCTTCTCGTCTTTTTTTTTTCTTTTGTAGTTGTCTGTACTCAGACATGTAATGCTTCCGTTGCTTGTATGCTCTGAATGATGGGTCATATGACCCCTGTTTGTATTAATGCAATGTGGCTCTTCTGGGCCTTTAGCTATATGAGTTTGCGTTATGTTGTGATGCCATGTTGTACAACACATACTTGCATGTTATGCGTACGTGTAACGTGTATTGCTATGTGTGGGATCCGACAATCTAGTTGTTTATCCTTGTCAGCCTCTCTTATGGGGAAATGTAGTCTAGTGTCTCCTTGAGCCATAGTAGTCCGCTACAGCCCGGTTCACCGGAGTCCTGCTAGCCCAGCACTACTGTTCAGGACACTTGACTAGCCGGCATGTGTTTCACTTCGTTCCTGTGTCTGTCCCTTCGGGGAAATGTCACACGGTGACTTCCGGAGTCCTGTTAGCCCAGTGTTACAACCCGGATTCATACGCTGTTGACTGACATGCTCGATGTGATTCATGTATGCCTGTCTCCATAGGTCTGTGCCACTTTGGGTTCACGACTAGCCATGTCGGCTCGGGTTCTCTATCATACGGATGCTAGCGACACTATCATATACGTGAGCCAAAAGGCGCAAACGGTCCCGGGCCATGGTAAGGCGACACCCGTGGGAATACCGTGCGTGAGGCCGCAAAGTGATATGAGGTGTTACATGCTAGATCGGTGTGACTTAGAATCGGGGTTCCGACAGCATTGGTATCAGAACCGGACTGCCTGTAGGATTTCCAAGCCAACCTGGTCGAAGTTGAGTCTAGAAATTCTTTAGTTATGTAAGGGAATTGATTGTGGAAGGGAACGTAAGGCTCTTTTTACTCCTTTTACCTCATGCACTTATGATCTGAGTCATCCTATCTTTCCAACGGGGTTAAGGAACTAGGCTTCCTCTTCTGTCTATCAGGATCACGTGTTACTACTCCATAGTTCTTAGGATTGGTTAATCCGAGTCATATCCCAGTTCGAGTATCTCCGGTGTAGCCTGTTTAGCAATATCTCAGAACCTTGAGTGATGATGTTGAGTATGGTGCTACTCCGTCTTTTGCAGAATGTTTCATTTTGAGAATTTTACTGCCGTTATGCTGCCGGAATTTTCCTAGGAGTTCAAGAGATAGTATTTTCCTCATACTATATTCTACATCCTTATCATGATGCTGAATCCATCCTTTTGTTTCCTAGGTTGGTTCTTTAGGATGTCGTCAGTTAACCAAAGTTCTGTTGCTCGTAGCCGGAACCACGGAGATGGTAGGGATGAGGATCCTCCCAACCAGTCTTCTTTGACAGAGTTCATGTTAGAGGTTGAGACGAACAAGCGTGAGTCTAACCGCTTGCTAGCACGTATTGAGGAGAACACCTTCCATCAGCACAAAGAGTCAGCGTCCATCTATGATTTCATTGGTCTGAAACCACCTACCTTCCATCATTCCATTGAACCACTCGATGCAGATGACTGGCTCCGTAGTATCACACACAAGCTGCGGTCTATGAACGTAGCTGAAAGTGACAAGGTCGCCTACGCTGCATATCACCTGGAAGGTCCTGCTAGTCTTTGGTGGCAGAACTATGAGGCTATGCTTCCAGCTAGCCAGAAAACCACCTGGAGAGATTTCACTGAGGCTTTTCGCGAGCATCACATTCCTCAAGCCCTCATTTACCACAAGAGAGAAGAGTTCTGTAGTTTCACACGGGGTAAGATGGCTGTTGATGCTTACAGTAGAGAATTTGAGAACCTTGCCTGCTATGCTACAGAAGAAGTGTCCACGGACGCCAAGAAGCAGGCTAGGTTCCGGAAGGGTCTCAACCCCAAGTTGCATCGTGATCTCCACTTGCACCATTGCAATACATTCCAGGCTCTTGTGAACAAGGCCATTAACGCAGAAACAGCTCAACTCACTTACGAGGAGTCTCGTAAGCACACCCGTGATTTGGGTTCTTCTTCTGGTTCTACTTTGCAGAAGCGCCGGATTTGGGTTCCGAACTCCGCTCTTCCACCCGGTTATGCACCAAGGCCATCTCGTGTGGCACCTCACCCAGTTCAGCAGTATGCTCCACCCAGGCCTATTGGTAGACCGCTTGTCAAAGCGGGTCCACGTCCTACTTCAGGGACTTGTTTCACATGCGGAGTGCCAGGACACTATGCACGTGACTGCTCTCAAACCAACTATGCTCCACCCCAGCCCGAGAAGTCTGTTGGCCGTGGTAGTAAGCCTTCACACCAGATGATCAGTGCCAAGTCAGCTCCCACTGAACTTGGACGTGTGCATCACGTCTCAGCCAAAGATGGTCATGATGATCCAGATGTCGTTCTTGGTACACTCCTTGTCAACTGTCACCCAGCTTCGGTTCTATTCGATACCGGGGCATCTCACTCCTTCATTTCTGAAAGTTATGCCCGTTTGCACGACATGTCATTTTGTGATATGCCAACTACACTTGAAATCCAAACTCCAGGGTCTAGATGGCAAACTACCAGAATAAGCCATGGTAATGAAATCCTTGTTGATAGACTTGTATTCCTTGCATCACTTATAGCCCTCAAGTCTACAGATATTAACATCATCTTGGGTATGGACTGGATGAAAGCTCATTATGCCAAGATTGATTGTTACACCAGGACTGTTCAACTTACACATCCATCTGGCAAGATAGTCACTGTCTCCACCAGAGTTGCAAAGCGTCAACTCTATTCTCTTAATGCCAGCTCTCTTCCTGACCTTAAAGATATCCTGGTAGTCCGTGACTTTCCGGATGTCTTTCCAGAAGAACTGCCAGGTGTTCCACCTAACAGAGATGTAGAATTTGTTATAGATCTTATCCCAGGAACCGCCCCAATTTCTAGGAGACCTTACAAGATGGCACCCTTAGAGCTAGCTGAGCTTAAGAAACAACTCGATGAATCCTTGCAAAAGGGTTTCGTCCGTCCTAGTTCTTCTCCCTGGGCTTGCCCCGTTCTCTTCGTCAAGAAGAAGGATGGTACGGACCGAATGGTTGTAGATTATCGTCCCGTTAATTTGGTCACGATAAAGAACAACTATCCGTTCCCCAGGATCAACGACCTGTATGATCAGCTCGCTGGATCCTCAGTCTTTTCCAAGATGGATTTGAGGTTAGGCTACCACCAAATCAAGATCAGAAATGGGGACATTCCTAAGACGGCTTTTGTTACTCGTTATGGTCAGTACGAGTACACCGTCATGTCCTTTGGCCTAACCAACGCTCCAGCTACTTTCTCTCGCTTGATGAACTCGATCTTCATGGAGTACTTAGATAAGTTCGTCGTGGTTTACCTCGATGATATTCTTATTTACTCGAAGAACGAGGAAGATCATGCCGAACATCTTAGACTTGTGCTAGGAAAACTCAGAGAGCACCGCCTTTATGCCAAGTTCTCCAAGTGCGAATTTTGGTTGCCAGAAGTGACCTATCTCGGCCACGTAATCTCTGGTAAGGGCATTGCTGTCAATCCCAAAAGAGTTCAGGCCGTTCTTGATTGGACTCCGCCTGAAACAGTTAAGCAAGTTAGGAGTTTCCTTGGTCTAGCCAGTTATTGTCGCCGATTCGTTGAGAACTTCTCCAAAGTGGCCAAACTTCTCACGGAACTTCTGAAGAAAGATAAAAAGTTTGAGTGGTCCCCACAGTGTGAGCACAGTTTTCAGGAACTGAAAAGACGCTTGACTTCTGCTCCCATACTTGTGCCACCGGATTTCACTAAGGACTTTGTTATCTATTGTGATGCCTCACGACAGGGACTAGATTGCATTCTTATGCAGGATCGCCATGTGATTGCCTATGCATCTCGACAGTTGCATCCACATGAGGAGAATTATCCTACACATGATCTAGAGCTTGCAGCCGTAGTCTATGAACTTAAGACCTGGCGACATTACCTTCTTGGTACACATTGCGAGATTTACACTGACCACCAGAGTCTCAAGTATATCTTCACCCAACCAGATTTGAACCTTAGGCAAAGACGTTGGTTGGAGTTGATCTCAGATTACGACTTAGGGATTACCTACACCCCAGGCAAGGGGAATGTCATGGCTGATGCGCTAAGTCATAAGTCGTATTGCAACAATCTCATGTTGCAGCAGGTCCAACCACTTCTCCATGAGGAATTATGTAAGCTTAACCTCCACCTTGCTCCTCATGGATTCCTTTCTACCTTGGTGGCGAAACCTACTCTTGTGGATCAAATCATCTCTGCTCAGAAGCAGGATACGGGAATTTCCCGGATCAAGAGAAACATTAACAAAGGAGTTGGTGGTAGTTTCTCTATAGATGATCGTGGTGTTGTTTTCTTTGAGAGTTGCTTGGTGGTTCCCAAGAATCAACATCTTCGACAATTAATCCTTAAGGAGGCTCATGAATCTCCTCTCACGATTCATCCCGGTAGTACTAAGATGTATCAGGACCTACGCCAGAGGTTCTGGTGGACTAGGATGAAGAGAGAAATTGCTCAGTTTATTGCTAACTATGACGTTTGTCGTCGCATTAAGGCAGAGCATTAAAGGCCTGCTGGCACCCTTCAACCTTTAGCTATTCCTGAGTGGAAATGGGATAAAGTTGGTATGGACTTCATCACCGGCTTTCCCAGGACCAAGAGAGGGAATAATGCTATCTTCGTAGTCAATGATCGTCTTTCCAAAGTGGCTCACTTCCTACCTGTTCGAGAGAGTATCACTGCTAGTCAGCTCGCTGACTTATATATTTCTCGAATAGTGTCAATTCATGGTGTTCCACTAGAGATCAATTCAGACCGTGGTAGTCTTTTCACTTCTCATTTCTGGGAGAGCTTCCAAACTGCCATGGGCACCCATCTTTCCTTCAGTACCGCTTTCCACCCTCAATCAAGTGGTCAGGTGGAAAGGGTCAACCAGATTCTTGAAGACATGCTTAGAGCTTGTGTTATCTCATTCGGTATGGATTGGGAGAAGTGTCTTCCCTTCGCCGAGTTTGCTTATAACAACAGCTACCAATCCAGCCTCAAGAAAGCTCCTTTTGAGGTTCTGTATGGACGAAGATGTCGAACACCTTTGAACTGGTCATAAACCGGTGAAAGACAATTCTTTGGACCGGATATGATCCAGGAGGCAGAAGAGCAAGTTCGCTTCATTCGTGAGAATTTAAAAACAGCCCAATCTCGTCAAAAGAGCCAGTATGACCGTAGTCATAAGGAAGTGGCTTATGAAATTGGCGACAAAGCTTACCTTCGGGTTACCCTTTGAAGGGTACCCATCGATTCGGTATCAAGGGCAAGTTGGCTCCTCGTTACATTGGTCCTTTTCTCATTCTCGCTAAACGAGGAGAGGTTGCCTACCAGTTGGAACTACCCCCACATCTTTCGCGAGTACATGATGTCTTCCACGTCTCTCAACTCAGGCGTTGCTTCTCGGATCCCATCCGCGGAGTGGACCACGAAATGCTTGATCTCCAAGATAACCTCACTTATCGAGAGTACCCTGTTTGCATCCTTGATCAAGCAGAGCGTGTCACCCGACGTCATAACATCAAGTTTCTCAAGGTTTAGTGGTCTCATCATTCCGAGAGAGAAGCTACTTGGGAGCGTGAAGATCGTCTTCTACTTGAGTACCCCACTTTCTTCCCGCCGACTCCTGAATCTCGGGACGAGATTTCTTCGAGTGGGGGCGAGTTGTCACATCCCTAGTTCTGGTATGACCTAGGCTAGCTAGACATGCGTGCATCATGTTTAAATTTCATTTAACTTTGAAATGGGGATTGTGAAACCCTCAGAAATCATTTCTAGAAATGACCCAGATAAAAATTTCTCCAAAAAGGTCCAAGAAAATGTTCATGTTGCTCTCTGAAAATATTGGACAGAGATAAAAATCAAACCAATATTTTTAGGATCTCATAAGTATTTATTTTGGGCATTTGGAATTAATCTAATATTTATTTCCATTGGATATATATGTTATATATTTTATATATGTCCAAAAATTCTAAATTTTTGGTGAGGGGCTTTGGAATAATCCCTTAGGTCCCTGCAAAAATTGTCAGAATTAAATAAAATGATTTGGTATTTTTATCAAATCAAAACAAATGTCAGAAAATAGAAAATAGGAAATTAGAAAACTTTTACCTGGCCTTACCTGGCGGCCCAGCTGGCCAGCCCACCAACGGTAGCCCCGTCTTCTACCTCTTGCCAGTAGGCAGAGGAGAAGCCGGGCACGACGCACGCAGTGGCCACGTCTCCCCGCCACCTCCTGCTTCCCCTCCTCGTCGCTCTAACCTCCCCGCACGACGCCTCGCGCCGCCCCGTTTCCCCCTCGCTCTCCCGTGCCCATTCTCTCCTCTCCCTCGCTCTCTCTCACCATGCCCGCCGTCACCGCCGTTCGCCATAGCCGCAGCCACCGCCCTGGCCTCGCCCCTCCGACATGCCCACAAGCTCCGCGCCACCTTCCTCGTCCTCTCCGTCAAGCCAGGCAACTTCGGGCGCCCCGTATCATCGTCACCGCCGTCGTCTTCTTCGTCAGCCATCCGAGATCGCCGGCGACGTTCCGGCTACACCGAGCTTTCCCCGAGCTCGCTGACCCCTCCGTTGGATCCGCTGTGAGCCCCACCGTCGAACCCCCCTCTTCCCTGCCTCTCCGGCGCCCTCTAGCCCCTCTACCGCTCGAGTCGAGCTTCGGCCGCCGCCGCGAGCTTCGCTCCGGCGAGCTCCGACCACCCCACGGTCTCCCGTGTGTCCCACTGGGATGCGCGCGAGCCTGGGCTTCGGCGTAGGTGGTCTCCATCACCCGAATGGTCGCCGGAGCGACGAATCTGAGGCCCTCCGCCGCGTCTGGCTCGCCGGCGTCAAGCCGCCGGCGGGTTTTGACCCCGCTGACCAGGAGGTTTGACCTCCCGTGGGTCACTGACATGTGGGGCCCGGCCCTATTAATTTTTAGTTAGGATTAGTTTAACAACTAATTTAACCCTGTTAACTAATTGGGTCACTGACGCATGGGCCCAACCCCATTAACTAAGCCAGTTTAGGTTTAATTTAATTAGGATTACCCACAGACACTGATGTGTGGACCCCACATGTCAGGTTGAACCTAGTCAGCCACCTTTGACCTGCTGACGCAATGCTGCTGTCATGCTGACGCAATATATCATCTTCTGGTTTAAAAATAAATCAGGAAATTCTAGAAAATGATATAAACTTCAAAAATTCATAGAAATTCAACCGTAGCTCAGATTGAAATAATTTATATATGAAAAATTATCAGAAAAATTCAATCTATCCATTTGTACCATTTTCATGCATGACAAACCATCTATACATGCTGTATATATGAAAACACACTTATGGCATATTTGAGAACTTAATTTGGAGTTGTATTTGAACCCTTGGTTCAAATGGACTTCAACCAAATAAATGCTAGATGCATTAACTCAAACAACATCACATATTCATGCCATGTTCATGCATCATAATGTTGCATATGCTTGTGTTTGATTTCCGACACCGTTCCTTCTCGATAGGTCCTGCTCCGGAGAGTGTTCGAGAGTACCTGTCTGAGGAGTAGTGCCCCCTGTTGATCTACCAGGCAAGCAACCCCCCTTGTTCATTTCGATAAAATCCTACTCTCTCGCTCCTGCTCTCATTTATTGCATTAGGACAACAACGATTGAACTGCTACTTTATGCTACGGTAGTTGAACCCATTCCTCTGCATGACCTGTCATTGCCACAGTAAATAGTTGAAACCCACTAGCATGTGTAGGAGTTGTTTGAGCCATGATGTGCTTCTACCATGCCATGCCTGCTATTGCTTAGAGTTGTGTCAGGTCTGATTCATCGGGAATGAATTGGAGTGTTATGATATGTTCTGGTGCTGAGAGTTAAGCGTGTGAACACGATTTGGTAAAGGTAGCGGTGAGAGGCCATGTAGGAGTACATGGTGGGTTGTCTCATTGGGACCGTCCTTAAGAACTGAGTTCTGTGTAAGTTGTCCAATGACTAGCTACTACCACACATTGGGCTCCGGGCGCTCCAAGCTCTCTCGACTTATTAACCGCCTTGAACTCTGTCCAGGAGTTGAAAATAGTTTCTGGTGTTTGTAGGTAGTGCTATTTTTCTACCGAGTGGCACCTGGCAAGGTGGACTTGGGACAGACTAGGCACACGTGGCCCGGTGTACCGAGTGGCACCCGGATGGTGGGCTCGGGAACCCTGTACACATCGTTTGGGGCCGTGAGCGAAACCTCGGCCGGATCTCCTTGCGGATGGAACCCAAATAGGTGATAAACCTCGACTAGAGCCTTGCGTGGTTAGTCAGGTCGTGGCTGACACCCTCGCCAGGCTTCCGCTTGAAGGTTGCCGAGATACATGACGTGTATATGGTGATAAGTGGTGAGAGCGTGTGTGAAGAAGTACACCCCTGCAGGGTTATCATGATCTATTCGAATAGCCGTGTCCTCGGTTACGGACTTCTTGGATGCTTACGTGGTACATAGACAACTTAAAGTGGATACTCTAAAATGCTCAAGACAAGTGTGAGTGCTATGGATGGCCTTCTCGTAGGAGAGACGGGGATGAATCCATAGTAGTGTATTGATGTGGTGATTAGTGGACTCGTGTGCGCTGCCTCACCTCAAAGAAGTTTCTCATTGTCGTAGAACAGGATAGCCACTGAGTCAAAGCTGGCTTGCTGCAACTAAACCCCACATTACCTTCTTGATACAAGTGCATGTATGATAGGATCTGATGCAAGTCTTGCTGAGTACCTTTGTACTCACGTTTGCTTTATTTATGTTTTGCAGGTGAGACATCTGTCTCACTAGTAGTACTGCTTGGACTTCGACGAGTAGCTTGTTCCCTCAGGTACGATCTTGTACCTTGGAGGGACTTGTAGATAGTCAGGCTTCTCGGCTTTTTTTCTTTTGTAGTTGTCTGTACTCAGACATGTAATGCTTCTGTTGCTTGTATGCTCTGAATGATGGGTCATATGACCCCTGTTTGTACTAATGCTATGTGGCTCTTCTGGGCCTTTAGCTATATGAGTTTGCGTTATGTTGTGATGCCATGTTGTACAGCACATACTTGCAAGTTATGCGTACGTGTAACGTGTATTGCTATGTGTGGGATCTGACAATCTAGTTGTTTATCCCTGTCAGCCTCTCTTATGGGGAAATGTAGTCTAGTGTCTCCTTGAGCCATAGTAGTCCGCTACAGCCCGGTTCACCGGAGTCCTGCTAGCCCAGCACTACTGTTCAGGACACTTGACTGGCTGGCATGTTTTTCACTTTGTTCCTGTGTCTGTCCCTTTGGGGAAATGTCACGCGGTGACTTCCGGAGTCCTGTTAGCCCAGTGCTAGAGCCCGGATTCATACGCTGTTGACCGACATGCTCGATGTGATTCATGTATGCTTGTCTCCATAGGTCTGTGCCGCTTTGGGTTCACGACTAGCCATGTCAGCCCGGGTTCTTCGTCATACGGATGCTAGCGACACTATCATATACGTGAGCCAAAAGGCGCAAACGGTCCCGGGCCATGGTAAGGCGACACCCGTGGGAATACCGTGCGTGAGGCCGCAAAGTGATATGGGGTGTTACATGCTAGATCGGTGTGACTTAGAATCGGGGTCCCGACACAAAGTCTCCAATGTTCACCCCTCTACAGCAAATTCCTCAGCCCCCCACACAAACTGTTCACATGGGCTCTGAAGAAACTCATCCCACTACATCTGTCCATGAGGAAATTCCAGCCACTAGCGCTGAAGAAACTGCTGCTGCTGAATAACCAACTACGCAGATTGCCACTAAGGAGGAACCAGAAATTCCTCAGCCTGAAGAACCTGTGATTGAGATCCCTGAGGTCGTGATGCAACTCACTGACACTCCTCTGCCGAAGCCAAAGGATCCATTCTCACGCAAGCAAAAGTTCAAGGCTGATGATTTCTTCGGCGAGCACGTATTCTTCGAAGATTACAACCCATATGACTCTGCTCGCATTAGGAAGAGGCGTTTCTGGACTGCTAGTCAAGCCAATTTCTATTCCTCAGTGATGTTCAACAAGGAGAAGATTTTCTACCATGAGCATATTCCTCACGTGGATATGGAATCTCTGCCGTGCTTCGCACCAGTCCTCAGTGTTCTTCACGACGCTGGGCAGCTCAACTTTTGCTCTGACATCTGTGATTGGAATGAAGAACTGATTCTTCAATTTTATGCAACGCTGCAGATCACCAAAGATGCTGAAGATGTGAATTCATGGGTGCTGGACTGGATGTCTGAAAATACTCACTACACTGCACCAACCTTTGAATTGCTTCGTGCTTTACCACTCAGTCCTCCCCTTGAAGAAGCTCGCTGATCTACAGTGAACCTGAGCTCACACATCATTACATGCAGGTGCTGATGAAACCTTTAAAGCCATGTCAAGCACCAAGAACCAAATTCCTCGTGAAGGAATTGTTGTACGTGCCCAGAACTGTCTATCGTATTCTTACGAGGACAATCAGTCCTATCAAAGGTAAAGACTCGTCTGATGAGGAAATTGTTGGCATCATGAAGAATCTGGTATTCAACATCGTTCATGGCATTCCTGTCAATTATCACGATTTCTTCATGAGGACTATGGCCAATGTTGCACTGTCTCCGTTTGAGCTGAAGCCTTATGCACCTTGGATCATGAGATTACTCAGGACAAGGTCTTCACTCAACTACAAAGCTGATTTCCAGAATCATCTCAGCTACTTGCCCCTAATTGAAGTCCTTAAGCAGACATATTCCTCAGTTGATGGAAAGTGCAAGGCACCAGCTGTAATTGATGAAGGCATTCGTCCATTGGATGGTCAGTTTCGCAAAGCTGCATCTTATTCCACCAATGATGACTCTGCCACACATGACTCTGCCAATGCTCCCAAGTCCACTTCTCAAGCCACTGCTCCGCGCGTGATGACAAACCATGAACTTCTGCTTAGTCTTTACCAGAAGGTGGATCGAGATCACAATTGGGTTAAGCGTCAGTTTGGTTCACTTCTTCACAACATGACTGCCACACACAATGCAGCGAAGAAAAACGACTACTACCTCCATCAAGTCTTCGGTCGCACCTGGGCAATCCTGTCACATCTGTATGGTGAAGAAGATCTGAAGAACATGGGTCTTAATGAAGATTTTGACTGGTCTGCACCTCCACCGAAGAAATTCAAGAAGGTCAAGGTTCCTTCTCTGGTGAACATGAAGATTTGGACGACACTGCGGCAGGCCCTACATCAACCAACGACCCCAACAACGCTGGCGCTCCTTCATCAACATGATTATCTCCAGGGGCGTTAGTCCTCATTTTCGATCCTTTTGGTCATTCGATGACAAAGGGGGAGAAATATGAGTTAGTCTTCAAGCGGGTCTACTATATGGGCGTTTTTTTGCAAAGTTACAACTCTCGTTCTTCTGAAACATTATTGGATCGAGTTGTAATCTTAAACCCGATGGTGCTCTGATACTTTTGATGCACTGTGCTCTGATACTCTTGATGCACTATTCTGCATGCTTATTCCTCATTAATATTATTGCACGCATGCTGAATTTCATCAGGCACCATATTTCATCATGCATTTCAAATTCTTCATATTATATGTTAAATGTGTGTGTGAATTACAAGATATAGGGGGAGATCTCCATGATTCAACTCTTCAAGTGTGCATTGCTTCAAAAGCAAATTCCTCACTATGCACATCTTCAAGGGGAGTTCTTCTATATCTTGCAATCAAATTCCTCAATATCAGTATTTACACTTCATATGTTTATCCCCGTTGAAAACTTAACCTATATTGTCATCAATCACAAAAAAGGGGGAGATTGTAAATGCATCTAGTGCCCCTTAGTGATTTTGGTGTATTGAACACTTATAGGTTAAGAGACTAATGCGCGTGTGAGTGTACACAGGTCTATAAGTCTATGAGGAGTTTGATATTTACAGGAAAAGTCGACCCCTAAAAATGAATATCTTCGACTGAAGATTTTGGTATTTCTGAAGACTTCCATCATGAAGACTTTGAAAGTGAAGAAATTGGTGTGTCCGTGAAGACGTGATATTCATGCAAGTAATATGAAGCTTGAAGACTTTCGTGTTCATAGTTTTGTTTTTCTCTTCCTTGAGTCATAGGAAACACCGTACTGTTAAAGGGGGTCGAGGAAATACTAAGGAAAAATTTCCATGTGATGCTCAACTCAAAATCCTACCCCTACCAATCCCTTCGAGTGAAGCCATTGGAAATCTCATACAGTTCAGTCAATTTCTTCAGTGACAGAGACAAAGTTCTTCTGGTCTCTGAGGAATTTGTCCCGACTGAGGAGTTAGGAATTTGCCAGTGTGGATTGCCTACACATTGAGGAACATGATAGCCCTGAGGATTTTTCTACTCAAAATTCCGACCGTTGTTGTGCCATGCGCCAGCTGTTCCAAAATATCTATCCACCTAACGGTCATATCATTGAAGGGTATTTATGTCTTACCATGTCGGGCTGCTCCCTAGGCTATAAATAGCCGCCCCCTACAACCACTAGCTAGTTGGCTGCTCTGAGAGAAACTGACACTTGTCATTTGAGAGAAACCCATCCTCCGAGGACTTTGAGCGAAAATCATCAAGTGAGGAAAAACCCAAAACCCAAAATCCAAACACCTACAAACCCCAAGTGATCGAGGATCACTGAAGAGATTGATCCTGAGTGGATCCGACACTTGTTACTTTGAAGACTGTGCTTCTTCCAGACGGTTAGGCGTCATGGTCTAGAGCATCCAAGAGGAATTGTGGATCGCCAAGTGACCAAGTTTGTGAAGGTTTGGAAGTCGCTTGAAGACGTACCATGAGTGATTGGACGAGGTCCGTGTGGCCTTAGTTCAAGGAGAATACGGTGAGGACTGGGTGTCTTGGACTAAGTGTCCTTGACTGGGTGTCTGGGACTGTGTGTCCTCGAGTTTAAATACTCAGCCGCTTCAACCAGACGTACAACTGAGACAGCAGTTGGAACTGGTCTACCAAATCATTGTCTTCACCGAGCTTACTGGTTCTATTTCCTCAACTCTTTCATTTCCTCATAACTGTGTTGTATGTTTGTTCATATCTGTGTTTGAAGACTTTGACTGAAGACTTTCTCAATTTCCCCAGTTCAATTTCTTCAGTCTGTTTGTCTTCATCCTGTGTTATCCTGTGATTACGCTTCCTGTACACTGTGCCTGTCTTCATTTCATCATGATGACTATGCTTGTATTCTGTTGTGTTTACTTTTGAGTACTTATTCCGCTGCTAGTAGTTCTTCGCTAAGGAATTTCCTCACTAGCAAATTCCTTAGTGAAGAATTTCATAAAAATCGCCTATTCACCCCCCCTCTAGTCGATATAACGCACTTTCAGCATATCATCTCTGCCAAGGGCATTGCTGTGAATCCTGAGAAGGTGTCTGCAATTGTGAATTGGGAACCACCTCAGAATGTGAAGCAACTCCACAGCTTCCTTGGGCTCGCAAGCTATTGTTGAAGGTTCGTTGAGGACTTCTCAAAGATCACGAAGCCTCTTTCCAACCTTCTCCAGAAGCATGTGAAGTTCGTTTGGTCTCCTGAAGGTGACATCGCTTTCAACACCCTGAAGGAAAAGTTAGTCACTGCTCCAGTTCTGACTCCTCCTGATGAATCCAAACCGTTTGAGGTCTTCTGTGATGCTTCCCTTCAAGGTCTTGGTGCAGTGTTGATGCAAGAGAAGAAAGTTGTGGCTTATACCTCTCGCCAGTTGAAGCCCAACGAAAAGAACTACCCCACTCATGACCACGAGTTGGCGGCAGTTATCCATGCTCTATTAACTTGGAGACATCTCTTATTGGGAAGAAAATTGGACATCTTCACTGATCATAAGAGTCTCAAGTACATCTTCACTCAGCCTAATCTCAACCTCAGGCAGACTCGTTGGGTCGAAATGATTCAAGAGTATAATCCGAGTATCGAATATACTCCAGGCAAGGCCAATGTAATTGCTGATGCATTGAGCAGGAAGGCTTACTGCAACAGTTTGATTCTCAAGCCTTACCAACCCGAGCTTTGTGAAGCTTTCCACAAACTCAATATGCAAGTTGTTCCTCAAGGTTTCCTCACCAACCTCCAAGTCTCTCCTACTTTGGAAGATCAGATTCATGAGGCTCAACTTCTTGATGCTATGGTGAAGAAGGTGAAGATTGGGATTGCCAAGAGTCAACCCAAGTACAAGTGCTATCGCCTTGATGACAAGGATACTCTATTCTTCGAGGATCGCATTGTTGTGCCTAAAGGTGACCTTCGTAAAGTCATTATGAACAAGGCTCACAATTCACTCCTCTCTATTCACCCTGGAAGTACATAGATTACCATGACCTTAGGCAGTCATATTGGTGGACTCGAATGAAGCGCAAGATTGCTCAGTTCATGAATGAATGTGATGTCTGCAGAAGAGTGAAGGCAGAACACCAACGATCAGCTGGTCTCCTCCAACCTCTTGCCATTCCATAATGGAAGTTTGACCATATTGAGGTGGACTTCGTGACTGGATTTCCAAAGTCTAAGCGTGGCAATGATGCTATCTTCGTTGTCATCGACAAACTCACTAAAGTGCCTCATTTCCTCCCTAGCAAAGAATCTATCACAGCAGCTCAATTGGCAGAGCTATATACCTCCCGGATTGTCTCTCTGCACGGCATTCCGAAGTTGATTTCTTCAGATCGTGGCAGCATCTTCACCTCCAAGTTTTGGGATTCTTTTCAGAAGGCCATGGGCACCAACATCCGTTTCAGTGCAGCTTTTCATCCTCAAACTAGTGGCCAAGTCGAGCGAGTAAATCAGATTCTTGAAGATATGGTCAGGGCTTGCGTCATCTCTTTCGGTATGAAGTGGGAAGATTGTCTTCCATATGCCGAGTTCTCCTACAACAACAGCTTACAAGCGAGTTCGGGCAAGGCCCCATTTGAAATTCTCTATGGCAGGAAGTGTCGTACTCCTCTTAACTGGTCAGAGACTGGTGAACGTCAACTTCTTGCCAATGACTTGGTCACAGAGGCAGAAGAGATGTGCAAAGTCATTCGTGATAATCTCAAATCCGCGCAATCGCGCCAAAAGAGTTACTATGATAGTAAGCATCGTGATTTGGCTTTTGAGATCGGAGACCATGTCTACCTCCGCGTCTCTCCAACGAAAGGTACTCGTCGCTTCGGTATCAAAGGGAAGCTTGCCCCTAGATACATGGGTCCTTTCAAGATCATCAGCAAGAGAGGCGATCTCGCCTATCAACTTGAGCTTCCCTCCAACTTTGCAAACGTGCACGATGTGTTTCATGTCTCTCAGCTCCTCAAGTGCTTCAAGACTCCTGACTGCACCGTCAACTTCGAAGACATTGATCTCCAAGAAGACCTGTCTTATCATGAGCACCCAGTTGCTATTCTTGAAGAAACTGAGCGCAAGACTCGGAACAAGTCTATCAAATTCCTCAAAGTCAAGTGGTCACATCATTCCGACCGTGAAGCCACCTGGGAACGCGAGGATCACCTCCCTTCTGAGTACCCAGAGTTTTTCCAGTCCTAGATCTCGGGACAAGATCCTTTCGTAGTGGTGGAGTGTTGTAACACCCCAGATGTAATTTACCTTATTTGTACTCCAACTCTTGCCGTTTCCGGCACTAAGTTATTCTATTTCATCATTGTCGGGTTTCTGTCTCCGTGTGTTTTGTCTTTGTCATGCATCTCATATCATGTCATCATGTGCATTGCATTTGCATACGTGTTCGTCTCATGCATCCGAGCATTTTCCACATTGTCCGTTTTGCATTCCGGTGCTCCTATGTCCTCCGGTGGTCCTTTCTACCTCTTTTCTTGTGTGGGTGCTAAACGTTTTCGGATTGGACCGAGAGTTGTCATGCGGCCTTGGTTTACTACTGGTAGACCGCCTGTCAAGTTTCGTGCCATTTGGACTTCGTTTGATACTCCAACGGTTAACCGAGGGACCGAAAAGGCCTCGTGTGTGTTGCAGCCCAACACCCCTCCAAGTGGCCCAAAACCCACCAAAACCTCCTCCATCATCTAGAGCGTTCGATCACGATCGCGTGGCCGCAAACCGCACCTCATTTGGAGCTTGCTAGCTCCCTCTACCTCTATATATAGGTCCCTCCACAAAATCCCGGGTCACTTCTCCCCCTAACACTAAATTTCCGCTCGGGCCGCCTGTCGGTGTCAAAACCAGCGGATCTCGGGTAGGGGGTCCCAAACTGTGCGTCTAGGCCGGATGGTAACAGGAGGCAAGGGACACGAAATTTTACCCAGGTTCGGGCCCTCTCGATGGAGGTAAAACCCTACGTCCTGCTTGATTAATATTGATGATATGGGTAGTACAAGAGTAGATCTACCACGAGATCGGAGAGGCTAAACCCTAGAAGCTATCCTATGGTATGATTGTTGTTCTATATGTTGTCCTACTGACTAAAACCCTCCGGTTTATACAGACACCAGAGAGGGTTAGGGTTACACAAAGTCGGTTACAATGGTAGGAGATCTACATATCCGTATCGCCAAGCTTGCCTTCCACGCCAAGGAAAGTCCCTTCCGGACAAGGGACGAAGTTTTCAATCTTGTATCTTCATAGTCCAGGAGTCCGGCTGAAGGCATAGTCCGGCCATCCGGACACCCCCTAATCCAGGACTCCCTCAGTAGCCCCTGAACCAGGCTTCAATGACGACGAGTCCGGCGCGCAGATTGTCTTCGGCATTGCAATGCAGGTTCCTCCTCCAACTACTTCATAGAAGATTTTGAACACAAAGACAGTGTCCGGCTCTGCAAAATAAGTTTCCACATATTGCCATAGAGAGAATAATATTTACACAAATCTAATCTGCTGACGTATTCCGTAGTGTGACGCACCACGGCCAAGCCTTTATTCGAATTGTTTTATTGTCCCACCTCAGCGTGTCATGCGAGGCGGTTTCCTTGGCACGTCTTGTTAAAGCAGAGATCGTGTCCCCTTATTCCGGGATTCTCATCAATACGGGCATGGGTAACCCAAGCGCGCCATTGATTACGGCGCTTGGATATAAGCGAGTTTTACCAGGCTGGTGGGGACACGTAGTTGCGTCCACCCATATAAGGGGATAAGGATCCACCTTTTCACCTACGCCTTCTTCCTCCTTTGCCTATCCATTTTCGTGCACTCGAGCTCCAGTGCCCAAGTCCGCACTCCCCACCTCAACCTTCTCCAACCATGTCCGGAGCGGGAGGCAAGTGGATGGTCTCCTCCGTCACGGAGGGACACATCAAAAAACTGAGGAAGGCCGGATACTTGTCTAACGACATCGTGTACCGGCTTCCCGAAGAGGGGCAGCTCCTCCCCACCCCAAGGCCCCATGAGAGGGTAGTGTTCCTTCCCCACTTCCTCCGCAGACTGGGCTTCCCTATCCACCCATTCGTCCGGGGACTCATGTTCTACTACGGCCTGGATTTCCATGATCTGGCCCCGAACTTCATCCTCAACATCTCGGCGTTTATCATCGTGTGCGAGGCTTTCCTCTACATCCACCCCCATTTCGGCCTCTGGCTCAAGACTTTCAATGTCAAGCCGAAGGTGGTGCGCGGCAACCAGGCGGAGTGCGGAGGCGCCATGGTGTGCAAGATGCCCAACGTCTTATGGCTCGAGGGCTCCTTTGTGGAGACCCTGAAGGGGTGGCAATCGGGGCGGTTTTACATCACCGAGCCGCATGACCCTACGTGGGTCGCAGCCCCCGAGTTCCGGTCCGGACCCCCAACGCGGCTCACGTCTTGGAAAGAGACGAGCCTGTCGTGGGGCAGCAATGAAGAGGTGACTGGACTGCAAACATGCATCCAAACCCTGGTGAACAAGCAGCTCAAGCTTGTCAACGTAGTCCAGGTTATGCTCATCCACCGGATCCTCCCGTGTCAACAATGGGCTTCAATCTGTGGGAGTTCAACCCGGCGCAGCACCAAACTCTAAGCAGGCTCTTCGACACGACGTACGAAGATGCCTGGAAGGTGCTTTTCAAGGGCGCCGAGGCTCCCGCATCCGCTATCGAGGATCACGGATTCAGCGCGCGGCGTCACGCTAGCGCGGTAAGTTGTTTGTACCTTTTACAGGGTATTAGTTTTTCATAGTTTAACTCTTATGCGGGATCTAAGTTCCCTTACCTTTGACAGGATTGGCAGGCAAAGTCCAGACAAATCGACTGTCCGGCTCCTTTGCCCGAAGACCCAGCCGATGCCCGCTGGCGAAGCTGCTGGTTCCGGCACCCTATGTGGTGCCGGAGAAGAAGGCCACGAAGAAGGCCACGGGGACTCAAAAAAGTGCCCGACGCCAGGAGGTGTCGGGTTCATCATCCGACGGCTCCAAGGCGCATTCCTCCCGTGAAGACGAGGAGGAGGAAGAAGAGACCTCTCCCCCTCCAGTGGGGGGAGAGAAGAAAAGGAAGGCCGCCCTCACTGGGGAGGCCGAAGGGTCCAAGAAGGGGAAAACCCTTCCTACGGACTACTCCATCGACGCCGACGACGGCGGAGCGGAGTGGCCGCTCAGGGCCAAGCCCCTGGCGAAATCGTAAGTGTCCGGATACCATAGTAATTCATAGTATTCCTTTATTGCACAGCTTTCCCTTACATCGAATATGATTATGCATCCCACCCAAAGACCGGCTCGACGCGTCGTCGAGCGGTTCACTGGACTCGTCGGATGTGAATTCGCTTCCGACGGCTACCTCCCCCCGCCCTACGGACGACGCCGAAGTGTTGTCCCAACAGGTTCCAAGCCAGGAGGAGGTGGACCTGGAGGCACCACAAGGCGACCTCCCGGACTCCAGGAGTAAAGGGGATAAAACACCCAGGGCTCCAAGTCCGGCTCAAGGCTGGACACCGCTCCGGAACCTTCAAAGGTTCCTGAGTCCAGCGGGCGACCTCCTTCCAAGAGGAGAAAGCCCACCGTGCCGGTGACCCCCGTCCAACCGGAGGCGCCGGACAATCTGTTGGAGGTGCTCAAAGGCGCCTCCATCGACGAGGAGCACCGCACCATTATGAGTGCAGTGGTCCAGAAGGTTCAGTCCGCCAAGAGCGGACTAACTGAAGCTTGTGCTAGCCTTTTAACATGCTTTGAGGTAAGTAAAGAATGTGTAAATAATATTACCGCATAGACAGTAGCCCCTGATGCTCTGTTTGGCGTTCGGGAAGAAAAGCCGAATAGAGGATCAAATAAAATTCGCAGGAGTCTAACAAAAAGGAGTCAATATGCGTGTGCAGGATTCTCTGCTGGCGTCCGCCGCACTGACTGCGGAAGTGGACACGCTAAAGCAGAACGTTGAGCAGTCCGAGCAAGAGCTCAGGCGTGCCAAGAAGCAGCTCAAGGACAAGGAAGGTAAGAAATACCTTGTTTAAATATATATATATAAAAGGTGCAATTGCAAAAAATGACATGATTATCGTGGCTATTGTAGGGGCCATGTCTGAGGTGGCGACCCTTAAGCAAGCGCTGCTCGAGGCTGAGAAGAGGGCGGCCACGGAGCGCACCGAGTGGGAGAAGTATGAGGCCCAGGTTGGCAAGGTGCGGCAAGAGCTCCAGGCTCTCATGAAAAAAACATGAGAGTTTGGAGCTTGACTCAAAGACGCGAGCGTCCGAGCTCGCGGTGGCTATTAAAAATGCCAAGTCTACCAAGGCCGAATCCCAGAAGACCCTCCAGGAGTTGGATGCGGTGAAAAAGATAACGGCGGGTAAGGCATTCTTTATGCAAAGCAAACACATAAACGTGAGTTACTTGTTACTTACCCAAATACGGAGCTCTCCAGGAGCGTTCGTAGATCTTCCCCGTAGCGTGTCCAATGCCGCCGCATTCTATCGAGCCGAGGAGGGCAGCTCGACAGAGAAGGTGTTCTGGTCTCAGTATGCTGAGGCCGGACACCCCATGCCCCTGAGCGACCAGCTGAAGCAACTGGTCGAGCGCCACAAGGCGGCCGAACAGGCCATGAACGGCCTCATAGTTCGGCTGTGGCCTGCAGAGGCTCTGCCTGGGAGCTATTTCGGGCTGGTGCGGCGGCTGGTGGGGGCCTGTCCAAGGCTCGAAGTCATCAAGTGCTCCATCTGCATTGAAGGTGCCTGTAGGGCCCTTGCCCGTGCTAAGGTGCACTGGGGCAAGCTGGATGCTGAGAAGATTGTGAAGGACGGGCCACCGCCGTGGAAAGAGCATCGCAAGCCCGAGAATTATTATAAGGATGTTCTGAAGGGTGCCTGCCTTATGGAGGATGAATGTTCCAGGGATGTAATTTTTGAGTAAAACTCACTCGTTTTGTCCTGTGCGCTGAAAACTTGTTCATATGTGCTAAGCAATGCTGTTGGAATTTAAAATATTACCTTCTGTGCGGCTGTTTATCAATTCTGAGAGATGGCGAGTCATCGGCTTCTGCCCCCGTGCCGCTAGTGCTGGGGTGTTCGGGGATAAACCTGAGCGCTCTTTTTCCCATGTTTGGGTCCTTCGAGGGAGGCGCTCAGCACAACGAACAAGGCAATCGGACTATAATGCGTGAACACTCTCACTTAGCCATAGAATTCTATAATTTTAAATTTCGGCGAAGCCCCTGGTATTCGGAAGACCGAGTTCGGGGCGCTATCCACGCCTTGGCCGGACAGAGCCGACTCCTCGCTCTAAGCGGCATAAGTCTTTAGGGACTCGAAAAACCTCTCGAACAGCGACCAGCTCTCGCTTCATCATGACAGTCAGTTTTAGCTTTCTCTACTGAGGTGCTCAACCCAGCTCAACTGGGGCACAATCGTAGTAGTTCTCCTAGTGCTACCTCAGCCGACACAGCGGAACGTAAGGCACCAAAACATAGGAGGCGGGCAAACCCAACTATTGACCCAAGACATGATTCAGAGCCGATGCATATAATGCTATAAGTTCGGGGTGCCGCACTTGTTAAAGTGTTCGGACTTCTCACACCATATTGAGGGGTACTAAAGCCCCTGGCGCATTTTGGCCGTACCAAAGTGTACGGGTGCAACATGTCTTTAAGGAACATATATTTGTAAAAAAAGAGTAATGCAAAAATAGACAAAAGCTATGCATTGTTTATTAAAAAGGGCTGCGATCAAAGCAGAATGATACAAATAATGCGATAAGCAAAAGGTTGGACTATTTAACATGTCCGTTCCAGGGGCAGGCTGCGGAATGGTATGTGAAACAGGTAACTGCTCGTGATAGAGACCACCTGGGAGTTCCGTAATGCGGCATGGCTTGTCTGCTTCCCTGGTTCTTGCATCGTTTGTGCGGCAATTGAACTGCTGAACAGGCCTTCCAAAGAGTGGAGTCCTGAATGTAAGAGGAAATTAAAAAATCGGCAGCCCCTGGTGCGGTTTAAGCCGTGTTTCGGGCATGCCGTGATGGTGCCCCCCCTGTACCCATGGTATTTCTAGAGCGTAGTTATGTACGCGAAGCACTAGTGTCGCATTTTGGCGAGGGCTGGGGTTGGGGCCGCATTGCTATTCCTGCTCGGAACATGCCAGGCGGTCTTGTTGTGGGTTACTCCAGGCGCGCTTGATGGTGTCCGGACTTTTAATGGCCGGACTGGAGAACTGCCTGGAGAGGCTGCTTTGTACTTCTGTTGCAAGGGCCGCCGTGTGCTCCACCTTTCGGAGAGAGCGTTCGGTGTTTCCATTGACCATAGTTACTCCTCGAGGGCCTGGCATCTTGAGCTTAAGGTATGCATAGTGTGGTACCGCATTGAACTTGGCGAATGCGGTTCGCCCGAGCAGTGCGTGATAGCCACTGCGGAATGGGACTATGATGAATATTAACTCCTCGCTTCAGAAATTATCCGGAGATCCGAAGACCACTTCAAGTGTGACGGAGCCTGTACAGTTGGCCTCTACACCTGGTATTACGCCTTTAAAGGTCGTTTTGGTGGGCTTAATCCTCGAGGGATCTATGCCCATTTTCCGCACTGTATCCTGGTAAAGCATGTTCAGGCTGCCGCCGCCGTCCAATAAGGACTCTAGTGAGATGAAATCCGTCAATAATTGGGTCTAGAACCAATGCGGCGAATCCGCCATGACGGATGCTAGTGGGATGGTCCTTCGATCAAAGGTGATCGGGCAGGAGGACCATGGGTTGAACTTTGGGGCGACTGGCTCTACCGCGTATACGTCCCTTAACGCGCGCTTCCGCTCCCTCTTGGGGATGTGGGTTGGCGTATATCATGTTCACCGTCCGCACTTGTGGGGGAAAACCCTTCTGTCCACTGTTGTTCGGCGACCGGGTCTCTTCGTCGTCATCGCTATGCAGCCCCTTGTCGTTATTTTCGGCATTTAACTTACCTGCCTTCTTGAACACCCAACAATCCTTGTTGGTTTGATTGGCCGGCTTTTCGGGGGTGCCATGTATCTGGCACAAGCGGTCGAGTATTCGGTCCAGACTGGACGGGCCCCTAGGATTCCTTTTGAATGGCTTTTTCCGCTGACCGGATTTAGAGCCTCTGAATCCGGCATTAACTGTCCGTATCCTCAGCATTGTCGCCGTTAATGCGGCGCTTCTGCTTGTTGCGTGGACCTGGCACTACTGTCCCTGGTATCCGAATTACCAGGGTTCTTGGTCATATTGTTGCTACGAGCAAGCCAGCTGTCTTCTCCCGGCAAAAGCGGGTCATGAGTGTCGTGAGTGCTGCCATAGACTTCGGCTTTTCCTGTCCAAGGTGCCGGGCAAGCCACTCGTCACGGATATTGTGCTTGAAGGCTGCTAGGGCCTCAGCGTCCGGACAGTCGACTATTTGATTTTTCTTTGTTAGGAACCGTGTCCAGAATTGCCTGGCCGATTCCTCTGGCTGCTGAATTACGTGACTTAGGTCATCGGCGTCTGGGGGTCGCACATAAGTGCCCTGGAAATTGTCGAGGAATGCGGCTTCCAGGTCCTCCCAACAACTGATTGATCCTGTTGGCAAGCTGTTAAGCCAATGCCGAGCTGGTCCTTTAAGCTTGAGTGGGAGGTATTTGATGGCGTGGAAATCATCGCCGCGGGCCATGTGGATATGAAGGAGATAATCCTCGATCCATACCGCAGGATCTGTTGTGCCATCATATGATTCGATGTTTACAGGTTTGAAACCCTCGGGGATTTGATGATCCATTATTTCGTCTGTGAAGCATAGTGGGTGTGCGGCGCCTCTGTACTGGGCTATATCACGACGTAGCTCCAATGAGCTTTGTCTACTGTGTTCGGCCCTGCCGAATTTGTGGCCGGCGTGACGGTTACCGTCTCGAGCCGTGGGGCGCCCACGCGATTCGTAGATCGATCTTGTTTGCCTTGCCTTGTCCTCCAACATATCTCGTAAGTCCGGCGCATATTCCCGTGCCTTGGTACAGGGTGCGGCTTGAGTGGAGGGCCGAGAGGCCTCTCTGTCGCGGCCACGAGGTGGCCGGTCGGCCGCATCAAGTGCTTCCTCCTCTAATCGGGGTAGCAACCTGCGCTTTGGGTAGCTCTTAGAGGGGCGTTCGAGTTTATGCTCTTCCGCCGCAAGGAATTCAGTCCATCTGTCGACTAGCAAATCTTGATCATCTCTAAGCTGTTGCTGTTTTTTCTTGAGGCTTCTTGCCGTGGCCATAAGCCTGCGTTGAAAACGCTCTTGCTCGACGGGATCCTCTGGCACGACGAATTCGTCATGTCGAGGCTTGCCTCATCTTCGGAGGGAGGCATATAATTATCGTCCTCTGGACCTCTCTGTCTGCCGCTCTCTCATGAGGGCTGGTTTCTCCATCCTCCTGTGCTAAATCTTGCTGGAGGGGGTTTTCTTCGGCACTTTCCGGAGTATTATTATCTCCCGTGCTGGACTCACCGTATTTGTTTTGGCGGGATTTTGAGCGGCGCCTGCTGACTGCCGGCGCTTAGGCTGTTTCTTGGAGGGGTCATCCTCCGCTGTTCCATCGCCATCTCCTTCTTTTGGGGTGTCCACCATGTATATGTCATATGACGAGGTGGCTTTCCAGGGCCTGATAGGGCGCTGGTTCTTCATCGTCTCCTTCATCGGCGTCCATACCGTCGATGTCTTCGGAGTCAAAGTCGAGCATGTCGGTTAAGTCGTCGACAGTGGCTACAAAGTGGGTGGTGGGTGGGCTTTGAATTTCTTCATCGTCTGAATCCCAACCTTGCTGACCGTAGTCCGGCCAGGGCTCTCCTGATAAAGAGAGAGACTTCAGTGTCTTCAGAATATCGCCGAAAGGCGAGTGCTGAAAATGTCCGCGGCAGTAAACTCCATGATCGGCGCCCAATCGGATTCGATCGGCAAGGGCGCGGAGGGTTCGGAGTCCGGAGAAGAGTCCAGCTCCTTGGAGTCACGAGTCTCGCAGAGTGCGGGGCTGGTGTTCGGCTCGATTATCGTTGGGATCACAGCCCCCGAGGCGGCGTCCAACCACCCATCCTCGATCGGCGCAGTCGGCTCCAAATTAAGGGTCGAAGCCGATGCGGGTGCGGCCTCCAGGGCACTGTTCCACGGCAGAGCTAGATCATGCTCGTCGTGACAGTGCGGCGCGCTCGGTGGTGGCTCGAATCCGTCGAAGATCAAGTCCCCGCGGATGTCAGCCGTGTAGTTTAAACTTCCAAATCTGACCTGACGGCGAGGGGCATAGCTTTCGATCTGCTCTAGATGGCCAAGTGAATTGGCCCGCAGTGCGAAGCCGCCGAAGACGAAGATCTGTCCAGGGAGGAAGGTCTCACCCTGGACTGCATCGCCATTGATGATTGTTGGAGCCATCAAGCCTGACGGCGACAACACAGAGGAACTCTCAATGAAAGCACCAATGTCGGTGTCAAAACCGGCGGATATTGGGTAGGGGGTCCCGAACTGTGCGTCTAGGCCGGATGGTAATAGGAGGCAAGGGACACAAAGTTTTACCAAGGATCGGGCCCTCTCGATGGAGGTAAAACCCTACGTCCTGCTTGATTAATATTGATGATATGGGTAGTACAAGAGTAGATCTACCATGAGATCGGAGAGGCTAAACCCTAGAAGCTAGCCTATGGTATGATTGTTGTTGTGTATGTTGTCCTACGGACTAAAACCCTCCGGTTTATATAGACACCGGAGAGGGTTAGGGTTACACAAAGTCAGTTACAATGGTAGGAGATCTGCATATCCGTATCGCCAAGCTTGCCTTCCACGCCAAGGAAAGTCCCTTCCGGACACGGGACGAAGTCTTCAATCTTGTATCTTCATAGTCCAGGAGTCCAGCTGAAGGTATAGTCCGGCCATCCGGACACCCCCTAATCCAGGACTCTGAACCTATTATGTTTTCATCAATATATGAGAGTTCTTGATCCTATCTTGCAAGTCTATAGTCACCTATTATGTGTTATGATCCGTTAACCCCGAAGTGACAATAATCGGGATACTTACCGGTGATGACCGTAGTTTGAGGAGTTCATGTATTCACTATGTGTTAATGCTTTGTTCCGGTACTCTATTAAAAGGAGGCCTTAATATCCCTTAGTTTCCGTAAGGACCCTGCTGCCACGGGAGGGTAGGACAAAAGATGCCATGCAAGTTCTTTTCCATAAGCATGTATGGCTATATTCGGAATACATGCCTAGATTACATTGATGAACTGGAGCTAGTTCTGTGTCATCCTAGGTTATGACTGTTACATGATGAACCGCATCCAACATAATTCTCCATCACCAATCCATTGCCTACGAGCTTTCCATATATTGTTCTCGCTTATTTACTTTTCCGTTGCTATTGCTATCATCACTACAAAATACCAAAAACATTACTTTTACTATTGTTACCTTTTGCTACCGTTACCACTACTATCATATTACTTTGCTACTAAACACTTTGCTGCAGATATTAAGTTTCCAGGTGTGGTTGAATTGACAACTCAGCTGCTAATACTTGAGAATATTCTTTGGCTTCCCTTGTGTCGAATCAATAAATTTGGGTTGAATACTCTACCCTCGAAAACTGGCGATCCCCTATACTTGTGGGTTATCAAGACTATTTTCTGGCGCCGTTGCCGGGGAGCATAGCTCTATTCTTTGAGTCACTTGGGATTTATATCTGCTTATCATTATGAAGAACTTGAAAGATCCAAGAACCAAGATTTATCCCTCAACTACGAGGGGGGTAAGGAACTGCCATCTAGCTCTGCACTTGATTCACCTTCTGTTTTGAGTAAGCTTGCGACACCTAACCTGCTTCTGCTATTCGTTCTGATATGTCGCATGTTATTGATGATGCTGTCTGCTATACATGATACTTATGATGAAACTACTTCTATGCTTGATACTACTGTGCCACTTGGTGAATTTCTTGATGAACAACTTGCTAGGGCTAGAGAGAGATGAAAATATTGAATCTGATAATACTGTTTAGATGATGAAGACTTGCCTGTTATTCCTGAGGGTTATGTTTTTGATAAAGAAGCTTCTTTAGCTATTTTAGCTTGCAAAGATAGATACTCAAGAGGTTATTAGCTAAATGGAATAAGCAATCTCTAAATGCTAGAATGAAACCTGACCCTGCTTTTGCTACTTCACCTATCTGTGTTACTGATAAGGATTATGAATTCTCTGTTGATCCTGATATAATTACTTTGGTTGAATCTGATCTTTTCATGGCTATGATATCTGAAACTGTTGTGGCACATCTTACTAAATTAAATGATATAGCCACCCTGTTCACTATGATGAGAGAACTCGCTACTTTTATATCTTAAAATATTTCCGTTCTCATTAAAGGGTGATGCTAAGATATGGTTTAATTCTCTTGATCCTGGTTGTGTGCGTAGTCCCCAGGATATGATTTATTACTTCTCTGCTAAATATTTCCCTGCTCATAAGAAACAAGCTGCTTTAAGGGATATATATAATTTTGTGCAAATTGAAGAAGAGAGTCTCCCACAAGCTTGGGGGAGGCTTCTCCAATTACTTAATGCTTTGCCTGATCATCCTCTTAAGAAAAATGAAATACTTGATATCTTTTATAATGGACTAACCGATGCTTCCAGAGATTACCTGGATAGTTGTGCTGGTTCTGTTTTCAGGGAAAGAACACCGGATGAAGCTGAAATTCTATTGAATAATATGTTGACAAATGAAAATAATTGGACACCTCCAGAGCCAATTCCTGAGCCTATTCCTAAACCAACTCCGAAGAAGAGGGGTATTCTATTTCTCAGTCCTGAAGATATGCAAGAGGCAAAGAAATCTATGAAAGAAAAAGGTATTAAAGCTGAAGATGTTAAGAATTTACCTCCTATTGAAGAAATACATGGTCTTAATTTACCGCCTGTTGAAGAAACATATGATCTTAATCCTTTACCTATTGAAGAAACTCATGGTCTTGATAACCCGACACAGGTAGTAAAGGTAAATTCTCTCTATAGATATGATAAAGCTGAAATCCCATTTACTAAGTTTGCTAGCCCATGCTTAGATGAGTTTGATAAATTTATGGCTAAGCAAGAAGATTTTAATGCTTATTTTGGTAGACAATTGAAATACAATTCAAATATGCTTGAACACTTGGGTGATTATATGGCTAATGTCAAAGGTGAACTTAAACTTATTAGTAAACATGCTTCTATGGTTACCACTCAAGTAGAACAAGTACTTAAAGCTCAAAATGATTTGCTCAATGAATTGAATAGTAATAATAATGATAATGCTGTTAGAGTTATGACTAGAGGTGGTAGAATGACTCAGGAACCTTTGTATCCTAAGGACACCCTAAGAGAATTGAGTAAGATTCTCAGAGAAATAATGTGGATGCACCTAGTCCTTCTAAAAGGAAGAAAAAGAAAAATGATATGACTTTGCATGCTTCTAGTGAACATTATTGAACACCTGAGAATCCAAATGATATTTCTTTATGATGGAAAACTGTTGGAAATATGCCCTAGAGGCAATAATAAATTGGTTATTATTATATTTCCTTGTTCATGATAATCGTTTATTATCCGTGCTATAATTCTATTGATAGGAAACTCAGATACATGTGTGGATACATAGACAACACCATGTCCCTAGTAAGCCTCTAGTTGACTAGCTCGTTGATCAATAGATGGTTACGGTTTCCTGACCATGGACATTGGATGTCGTTGATAACGGGATCACATCATTAGGAGAATCATGTGATGGACAAGACCCAATCCTAAGCATAGCACTAGATCGTGTAGTTCATATGCTATAGCTTTTCTAATGTCAAGTATCATTTCCTTAGACCATGAGATTGTGCAACTCCCGGATACCGTATGAATGCTTTGGGTGTATCAAACGTCACAACGTAACTGGGTGACTATAAAGGTGCATTACAGGTATCTCTGAAAGTGTCTGTTGGGTTGGCACGAATCGAGACTGGGATTTGTCACTCCGTGTAAGCGGAGAGGTATCTCTGGGCCCACTCGGTAGGACATCATCATATGCGCAATGTGACCAAGGAGTTGATCACGGGATGATGTGTTACGGAACGAGTAAAGAGACTTGCCGGTAACGAGATTGAACAAGGTATTGGATACCGACGATCGAATCTCGGGCAAGTAACATACCGATAGACAAAGGGAATTGTATACGGGATTGATTAAGTCCTTGACATCGTGGTTCATCCGATGAGATCATCGTGGAACATGTGGGAGCCATCATGGGTATCCAGATCCCGCTGTTGGTTATTGACAGGAGAACGTCTCGATCATGTATGCATGTCTCCCGAACCCGTAGGGTCTACACACTTAAGGTTCGGTGACGCTAGGGTTGTAGAGATATTAGTATGCGGTAACCCGAATGTTGTTCGGAGTCCCGGATGAGATCCCGGACGTCACGAGGAGTTCCGGAATGGTCCGGAGGTAAAGAATTATATATATGGAAGTGCTATTTCGGCCATCGGGACAAGTTTCGGGGTCACCGGTATTGTACCGGGACCACCGGAAGGGTCCCGGGGGTCCACCGGGTGGGGCCACCTGCCCCGGGGGGGCACATGGGCTGTAGGGGTTGTTCCTTGGCCTATATGGGCCAAGGGCACCAGCCCCAAGAGGCCCATGCGCCAAGAGAAGAGAAAAAGGGGAGAGTCCTAAAAGGGGAAGGCACCTCCGAGGTGCCTTGGGGAGGATGGACTCCTCCCCACCCTTGGCCGCACCCTTCCTTGGAGGAAGGGGCAAGGGCTGCCCTCCCCCTCTCCCTTGGCCCTATATATAGTGGGGAAAAGGAGGAGCAAACCAATCTAAGGCCTGGCGCCTCCCTCTCCCTCCCGTGACACATCTTCCTCCTCCCGCAGCGCTTAGCGAAGCCCTGTTGGAATCCCGCTACTTCCACCACGCCGTCGTGCTGCTGGATCTCCATCAACCTCTCCCTCCTCCTTGCTGGATCAAGGCATGGGAGACGTCTCCGGGCTGTACGTGTGTTGAACGCGGAGGTGCCGTGCGTTCGGCACTTGATCATCGGTGATTTGAATCACGACGAGTACGACTCCATCAACCCCGTTCACTTGAACGCTTCCGCTTAGCGATCTACAAGGGTATGTAGATGCACTCTCCTTCCTCTCGTTGCTGGTTTCTCCATAGATAGATCTTGGTGATACGTAGGAAAATTTTGAATTTCTGCTACGTTCCCCAACAGTGGCATCATGAGCTAGGTCTATTGCATAGATTCTATGCACGAGTAGAACACAAAGTAGTTGTGGGCGTTGATTTTGTTCAATATGCTTGCCGTTACTAGTCTTATCTTGATTCGGCGGCATCGTGGGATGAAGCGGCCCGGATCAACCTTACACGTACTCTTACGTGAGACCGGTTCCACCGACAAACATGCACTAGTTGCATAAGGTGGCTAGCGGGTGTCTGTCTCTCCTACTTTAGTCGGATCGGATTCGATGAAAAGGGTCCTTATGAAGGGTAAATAGCAATTGGCATATCACGTTGTGGTTTTGCGTAGGTAAGAAACGTTCTTGCTAGAAACCCATAGCAGCCACGTAAAACATGCAAACAACAATTAGAGGACGTCTAACTTGTTTTTGCAGGGTATGCTATGTGATGTGATATGGCCAAAAAGGATGTGATGAATGATATATGTAATGTATGAGATTGATCATGTTCTTGTAATAGATGATCATGGAGCCCCAAGATGGAGATCAAAGGAGCTACATGATATTGGCCATATCATGTCACTATTTGATTGCATGTGATGTTTATCATGATTATACATCTTATTTGCTTAGAACGACGGTAGTAAATAAGATGATCCCTCATTAAAATTTCAAGAAGTGTTCTCCCCTAACTGTGCACCGTTGCTACAGTTCGTCGCTTCGAAGCATCACGTGTTAATCGGGTGTGATAGATCCTTTCGTTCACATACAACGGGTGTAAGAAGTTTTACACATGCAAAAACACTTAGGGTTAACTTGACGAGCCTAGCATGTGAAGACATGGCCTCGGAACACAGAGACCGAAAGGTCGAACATGAGTCGTATGGAAGATACGATCAACATGATGATGTTCACCGACGTTGACTAGTCCGTCTCACGTGTTGATCGGACACGGCCTAGTTCACTCGGATCATGTAATCACTTAGATGACTAGAGGGATGTCTATCTGAGTGGGAGTTCATAAGATGAACTTAATTATCCTGAACATAGTCAAAAGGATTTTTGCAAATTATGTCGTAGCTTACGCTATAGTTCTACTGTTTAGATATGTTCCTAGAGAAAAATTAGTTGAAAGTTGATAGTAGCAATTATGCGGACTAGGTCCGTAAACTGAGGATTGTCCTCATTGCTTCATAGAAGGCTGATGTCCTTAATGCACCGCTCAGTGTGCTGAACCTCGAACGTTGTCTGTGGATGTTGTGAACATCTGACATACACGTTTTGATAACTACGTGATAGTTCAATTAAACGGTTTAGAGTTGAGGCACCGAAGACGGTTTTTGAAACGTCGCAAAACATATGAGATGTTTTGAGGGCTGAAATTGGGATTTCAGGCTCGTGCCCACGTCAAGAGGTATAAGACCTCCGACGATTTTCTTAACCTGCAAACTAAGGAGAAAAGCTCAATTGTTGAGCTTGTGCTCAGATTGTCTGAGTACAACAATCATTTGAATCAAGTGGGAGTTGATCTTCCAGATGAGATAGTGATGTTTCTCCAAAGTCATTACCACCAAGCTGCTAGAGCTTCGTGATGAACTATAATATATCAGGGACATATATGATGATCCCTGAGATATTCGCGATGTTAGACACCACAAAAGTAGAAATCAAGAAGGAGCATCAATTGTTGATGGTTAGTGAAACCACTAGTTTCAAGAAGGGCAAGGGCAAGAAGGGATACTTCATGACACGGCAATTCAGCTGCTGCTCTAGTGAAGAAACCCAAGGTTGAACCCAAACCCGAGACTAAGTGCTTCTGTAATGAAGGGAACAGCCACTGGAGCAGAATTACCCTAGATACTTGGTAGATTAGAAGGCTGGCAAGGTCGATAGAAGTATATTGGATATACATTATGTTAATGTGTACTTTACTAGTACTCCTAGTAGCACCAGGGTATTAGATACCGGTTCGGTTGCTAAGTGTTAGTAACTCGAAATAAAAGCTACGGAATAAACGGAGACTAGCTAAAGGTGAGCTGACGATATGTGTTGGAAGTATTTCCAATGCAGATATGATCAAGCATCGCACGCTCCCTCTACCATCGAGTTTGGTGTTTGCGTTGAGCATAGACATGATTGGATTATGTCTATAGCAATACGGTTATTCATTTAAGGAGAATAATGGTTACTCTGTTTATTTGAATAATACCTTCAATGGTCTTACACCTAAAATGAATGGTTTATTGAATCTCGATCGTAGTGATACACATGTTCGTGCCAAAAGATAGTAATGATAGTACCACCTACTTGTGGCACAGCCACGTAAGTCATATCGGTATAAAACGCATGAAGAAGCTCCATGTAGATGAATCTTTGGACTCACTCATTTTTGAAAAGTTTGAGACATGCGAACCATGTCTGTTGGTGTATATGCATGAAGAAACTCCATGCAAATGGACCGTTCGGACTCACTTGATTTTGAATCACTTGAGACATGCAAATCATACCACATGGGCAAGATGACTGAAAGCCTCGGTTTCAGTAAAGTGGAACTAGAAAGCAAATTGTTGGAAGTAATACATTTTGATGTGTGCAGTCCAATGAGTGCTGAGGCATGTAGTGAATATCGTTATGTTCTTTCTTCACAGATGATTTGAGTAGATGTTGAGTACATTTACTTGATGAATCACGAGTCTGAATTATTGAAAGGTTCAAGTAATTTCAGTGTGAAGTTGAAAGATCGTCGTGACAAGAGGATAAAAGATCTATGATATGATCATAGAGATGAATATCTGAATTACGAATTTGGCACAGAATTAAGACATTGTGGAAATTGTTTCACAACTAATACAGCCTGGAACACCATAGTGTGATGGTGTGTCCGAACATCATAACTGCACCCTATTGGATATGATGCATACCATGATGTCTCTTATCAAATTACCACAATAGTTTATGGGTTAGGCATTAGAGACAACCACATTCACTTTAAAAGGGGGCACCATGTAATTCCGATGAGATGACACCGTATGAACTATGGTTTAGAGAAACCTAAGCTGTCATTTCTTAAAAGTTTGGGACTGCGACGCTTATGTGAAAAAGTTTCAGGCCGATAAGCTCGAACCCAAAGCGGATAAATGCATCTTCATAGGACAACCCAAAAACAGTTGGGTATACCTCCTGTCTCAGATTCGAAAGCAATAAGGGATTGTTTCTAGAATCAGGTCCTTTCTCGAGGAAAAGTTTCTCTCGAAAGAATTGAGTGGGAGGATGGTGGAGACTTGATGAGGTTATTGAACCGTTACTTCAACCAGTGTATAGCAGGGCACAAAGAGTTGTTCCTGCGGCACCTACACCAATTGAAGTGGAAGCTTATGATAGTGATCATGAAACTTCAGATCAAGTCACTACCAAACCTCGTGGGATGACAAGGATGTGTACTACTTCAGAGTGGTACGTAATCCTGTCTTGGAAGTCTTGTTGCTAGAAAACAATGAACCTATGAGCTATGGAGAAGCGATGGTGGGCCCGGATTCCGATAAATGGCTCGAGGCCATATAATCCGAGAGAGGATCCATACATGAAAACAAAGTGTAGACTTTGGAAGAACTACTTGATGGTCGTAAGGCTATTGAGCACAGATGGATTTTAAAAGGAAGACGGACAATGATGGTAAATGTCACCATTAAGAAAGCTCGACTTGTCGTTAAGATGTTTTCCGACAAGTTCAAAGAGTTGACTATGATGAGACTTTCTCACTCGTAGCGATGCTAAGAGTCTGTTGGAATTATATTAGCGATTACTGCATTATTTATGAAATCTTGCAGATAGGATGTCAAAACATTATTTCCTCGACGGTTTTTGAGGAAAGGTTGTATGTGATACAAACCGAAAGGTTTTGTCAATCCTAAAAGATGCTGATAGGTATGCAAAGCTCTAGCAATCCTTCTAAGGACTGGAGTAAGCATCTCGGAGTTGGAATGTATGCTTTGATGATGATCAAAGATTTTGGGTGTATACAAAGTTTATGAGAAACTTGTATTTCCAAAGAAGTGAGTGGGAGCACTATAGAATTTCTGATGAGTATATGTTGTTGACATATTGTTGATCAGAAATGATGTAGAATTTCTGGAAAGCATATAGGGTTATTGGGAAAGTGTTTTTCAATGGAAAGCCTGGATTAAGCTACTTAAGCATTGAGCATCAAGATCTATAAGGATAGATCAAAACGCTTAACAGTACTTTCAAATGAGCACATGCCTTGACGTGATCTTGAAGGTGTTCAAGATGGATCAGTCAAAGAAGGAGTTCTTGCCTGAGTTGTAAGGTATGAAGTTAAGACTTAAAGCTCGACCGCGGCAGAATAGAGAGAAAGGACGAAGGTCGTCCCCTATGCTTAAGACATAGGCTCTACAGTATGCTATGCTGTGTACCGCACCTGAAGTGTGCCTTGCCATGAGTCAGTCAAGGGGTACAAGAGTGATCCAAGAATGGATCACAAGACAGCGGTCAAAGTTATCCTTAGTAACTAGTGGACTAAGGAATTTTCTTGATTATGGAGGTGGTAAAAGAGTTCGTCGTAAAGGGTTACCTGTCGATGCAAGGCTTAACACCTATCCGGGATAGCTCTGAGTAAGATCGGATACGTATAATGGAGCAACATTTAGAATAGCTCCAAGTAGAACAGTTATTTGGAATAGGCTCCAAATAGAATGGTAGCTGCATCTAGGAGATGACCATAGAGATTTGTAAAGGCACACACGGATTGAAAGGTTCAGGACCCGTTGGACTAAAAACCTCTCTCACAAGGCAACATGATCAAACCCAGAAACTCACTGAGTCTTTCATGTGATGTGAACTAGATTATTGACTCTAGTACTTTGGATGTTGGTCCTGGCGATGTGACCTGTGAGTGTTATCACAATGGCGATGTGGAACTAGATTATTGACTCTAGTGCAAGTGGGAGAACTGTTGGAAATATGCCCTAGAGGCAATAATAAATTGGTTATTATTATATTTCCTTGTTCATGATAATCGTTTATTATCCGTGCTATAATTCTATTGATAGGAAACGCAATACACGTGTGAATACATAGACAACAACATGTCCCTAGTAAGCCTCTAGTTGACTAGCTCGTTGATCAACAGATAGTCACGATTTCCTGACCATGGACATTGGATGTCATTGATAACGGGATCACATCATTAGGAGAATCATGTGATGGACAAGACCCAATCCTAAGCATAGCACAAGATCGTGTAGTTCGTTTGCTAGAGCTTTTCCAATGTCAAGTATCTTTTCCTTTGACCATGAGATCGTGTAACTCCCGGATACCATAAGAGTGCTTTGGGTGTATCAAACGTCACAACGTAACTGGGTGACTATAAAGGTGCACTACAGGTATCTCCGAAAGTGTCTGTTGGGTTGACACGGATCGAGACTGGGATTTGTCACTCCATATAACGGAGAGGTATCACTGGGCCCACTCGGTAGGCATCATCATATGCGCAAGGTGACCAAGGAGTTGATCACGGGATGATGTGTTACGGAACGAGTAAAGAGACTTACCGGTAACGAGACTGAACAAGGTATTGGATACCAACGATCGAGTCTCGGGCAAGTAACATACCGATTGACAAAGGGAATTGTATACGGGGTTGATTAATCCTCGACATCGTGGTTCATCCGATGAGATCATCGTGGAGCATGTGGGAGCCATCATGGGTATCCAGATCCCGCTGTTGGTTATTGACCGGAGAGTCGTCCCGGTCATGTCTGCATGTCTCCCGAACCCGTAGGGTCTACACACTTAAGGTTCGGTGACGCTAGGGTTGTAAAGATATTATATGCAGTAACCCGAATGTTGTTCGGAGTCCCGGATGAGATCCCGGACGTCACGAGGAGTTCCGGAATGGTCCGGAGGTAAAGAATTATATATAGGAAGTGCTGTTTCGGCCATCGGGACAAGTTTCGGGGTTATCGGTATTGTACCGGGACCACCGGAGGGGTCCCGGGGGCCCACCGGGTGGGGCCACCTATCCCGGGGGGCCACATGGGCTGTAGGGGGTGCGCCTTGGCCTATATGGGCCAAGGGCACCAGCCCCTATAGGCCCATGCGCCTAGGGTTTCCATATGGGAGGAGTCCCACTAGTGGAAGGCACCCCTAAGTGCCTTGGGGGGAGGGAAACCTCCCCTGGCCGCCGCACCTAGGAGATTAGATCTCCTAGGCTGCGCACCCCCCCTTGGACCTCCTATATATAGTTGAGGAGAGGGAGGACTTCAGACCTCAGCCTTTGGTGCTTCCCTCTCTCCCTGTTACATCTCTCCCTCGTAGTATAGGCGAAGCCCTGCTACTGTGACGCCCTGCATCCACCACCACGCCGTCGTGTTGCTGGATCTTCATCAACCTCTCCTTCCCCCTTGCTGGATCAAGAAAGGAGGAGACGTCATCCGTTCCGTACGTGTGTTGAACGCGGAGGCATCGTCCGTTTGGTGCTAAGATCTTCGGTGATTTGGATCACGTCGTGTTCGACTACATCATCCCCGTTCTTTGAACGCTTCCGCTCGTGATCTACAAGGTACGTAGATGCATCTAATCACTCGTTGCTAGATGAACTCCTAGATGGATCTTGGTGAAACCGTAGGAAAATTTTTGTTTTCTGCAACGTTCCCCAACACCGGTTGCAGCCCCAACGAACCGCCCAGCCGCCTCCCGCACCGGCCCAACTGCCCACCCCCTTTCCCCGCGTGCACTGCTGCGCAACCACGGATTATTGTTGCGCCCCCACACGCGCCATCTCCGACCAAGCACTGTGTTGGCGCTACTCCATCCCGTTGCTGCCTCCACCTACACTCGCTGGTCGGACATTGAAGACCCCTAACGCCGCCTCCTAGGCTCCAACGAGCAACCACCACAAGCAACACCCGTTGTAATCGACTGTGTCTCCAATGAGCTCCCCCCGGCATGCATGTTCCATTTGTATGCTTGTTAAATGGGAAACAGAAAAAAAATACTACCTCCAATCCATAACAAGTGTCGCATTTTTGAACTAACCCCAGTTCAAGTTGTGGCACTTACTTTGGATTGGAGGGAGTAGATTTTAGGGGAAGAAGTTTACGGGAACCGAGAAAATACATCACGAGACAACTTCTCTAAATTATGTGGACATTTTATGAGGAGTTTTTTACATAAACTGTTGGAGATGCTAGTAATATGGAGCGTACTTTCCCTCGAAGGCCCCTCGGGGTAAACTTCTGTGCTGGCTTCTTCTTCTCCTGCTCGACCTGTAGCCTAGGCAAAACTAGCCCTTTTCCCATCTTCTCGCTCATATGGATTTGCCCAAGCAACAACAAAAAGAACAAATCAGTATGTATTAGAAATTTAGAACTGAATCTGCCCTCACACCCCCCTACCACCTCATGGATGACCAAAATAGCAAAATCAGATGATGTTTTTTCATGCATTAGGGCATCTTCAATGGCATACCTTAAACCAGACACTAACGTCCATGGACGCGTCTGCGAACACTGATACAAAAGCCGGTCATCCAACCTTGTGCACCAGACGTCCGCCTCTATTTTCTTTTCTCTATGTCCGCAACACTCAAAATAACTATAGATATATAGCATAAATAATTCTTCAAGCAGTGCAAATATTCAAATGCAACAATAGTTCAAATATAAATATTACAATCCAGACATCAAGTTGTCAAATAAAATAATTCAAGTTGCACATTTTTACTCGTTCATTATCGATAGATGAGGGCTCATGTTCGGCGCCTTAAGCACTAAGTTTCTCAACTGGCGCTCATGCGCCTCCTTGCGTGGGCCGACCCAACACACCCGAATTCCTTGATTTGGGAAAAGGTTCACAAATTTTAAAAATCATGAATTTGAAAAAAAATGTGGATTTGGGAAAGATTCGCCATTTTTTAAAAAAAATCGTGAATTGGAAAAACTTCTTGGATTTGAAAAAAATTCATGAATTGGGAAAAAGTTCATGAATTTGAAAAAAAAAATAATTTAAAAAATGTTCACAAATTTTAGAAAAGTTCATGTATTTGAAAAGTAAAAACAAAACCCAACCTGAAAAACCCAGAGAAAACCGCCTAAAAAAGGGTGAAACCTTCTAGAAGGTTCCTGAAACCGGTGTAAAGAAACCTACATGGGCCGGGCCATATAGCATCTATTGTCTACGAGTTAGCTGGCGCGGGGGGTCTGGAAGAGGAGATAAAGAAGTAACTGGGCCGAGCCCAAATGTGAAGAGGGGAGGAGTGTGCGTCATTTGGCAGAAACGGGCACTCGTGCCCTGGCACGGCCCAATTGTAAACGTCCCGGCCCATTTGGCTTTGATCCTGGCTCTCCGCCCCTGCCTCCTCTTTCCTGTTGGTTGGGTCCTCCTATCCGTCGTCCTCCAACCAGCCGCCGCCCGTCGCCCTCCTCCACGCCCCCACCGGCGGGCCTCCGCCGCGTTCCCCACCGCGTCCACATCTTGAGCTCATCGATCCCATCCCGTCCGCGGCGGTGACCAGCTGCAGCCTCCTCCTCCCAGGGGCCGCGCCTCTCTCTGCTCAGCTGCACTGGACTGGGCAGGGGATCCATTCAGCCTGATTTATCTTCTCGGCGGTACGAAAGCCCTAACACTCTACGATTCTTTTCTCTCCGGGTTGCTTCAGGCCATCCCTCAGGTGGTGGCGGCCTGACCTGACTGCTCTGATAGAAGCTCGTTTTCTTTCTGAATAAGTAGTTTAGGAATCCCTCAGGCCTTGCGCTTCTCATTTAGCCAGCATGTGAACTTGAATCAAGTTGAATTAGGGATGCTTTGCCTGGTTAATGTGATGCCTCTCCTCTCTAATTGTGCACCACGCTGCAAATCTTGTGCTTGCTGGATGCAATTGCAGTTATAAATTAGTACAAACCAGGGATCTTGAATTTCATTGCCACATATAGTTTACTTCTAGTCCAGATGTAACAAGGCTCAGAGGACAGATAGGTAGGGTCACATCTTAGGTACATTAGGAGAGGGTACCTGCTTCATCTGCGTTGGACATGGTCCATGTCTTAATGTGTATTTGCTGGCTGTACTAGCCAGAACAAATTATTCCATTTTTCACGAGGTTGGAGGATGGAAACGTATTAGTTGTTACTGTACACTCATTTGATACTTAGATTTTGTTATGTTCAGTACATTGCTCCCTCCCAGTCATCAATCTATTCTTGCTATTTCCAGGTCCATTATGGCATCTGTTATCTTCTGTAGCCCCCAAAGACAACTAGGAATTTCAATTGCATAAAAGAACATGTCCCACATAAACTTTGAAGTGAAAATTCCTATCCTTAGCTCATGCTTTAACACTCTGTTCTATCTAGGCAGATCCACAGGTGGAGCTAGTATCAACAATGTCAGATCCTGGTAAGGATGGCAATATGCAGCAGCTAGTCCCAATGGCACCACCACCGGCAAGGGCTTCTGGTGGTGAACTAGTGGCAAAGGCTGCTGTTGGTGACAGTGGAAAGCAGCTGGTGCTGGTGGAGGGTGGAGGAAAGAGCTCGGGAGGGGTCAAGCTACGGGAGGATGTGGAGGACATAGAGGTGAAGCTGAAGCGCATCATGGACAATGTCCCTGTCCGTGCCAGCAACACCTCTGGGTCCTCTGCTGGTTCTGGCTCTGGCGACTTCCACCAGGTACTCTTTCTCTCTCCCACCCTCGTACAAGTGGAGAATTCAGCTAAAATGAGTGTCAGGGTGAACCATTTTTTTCTTTTCCTTATTATGCGGATAGGACTCACACATAACTCTACATTATGGCTATGATGAGATTTATTTGTCAATTAGCACTTGAGTAGATGGTTCAATGTTTTGGTGAAGTTGCCATTTTATTGAACTTTGTCTTAAAGGAAATTTTGGGTCTATGGTTCATCTGAACATGAATTATTGATTCTAAATAGTTCTGGTGTCTATATAGGAAGAAAACACATTGTGCTTGCGTTAAAAAATGCATTTACAGAAGTCCCTTTACCTGTCGATGTTCTTAAGAATACTGACAGTAGAAAACACTTGAGTAAATTTTGTGTATGCTGTTATGCAGTTGACTATACCAAAACAATAAGACGTTTAAAATTTGCTCGATTCATGAATCTCTAGAACGCAAGTTGCTGTGGATATTAAGGTAGCATCATTGAATATAAATGAAAAGAATATGTTTTGCTGCATCACTTAATCAAATGGGAGGTTAAAAGGCTGACGAATGACCACTGTTTGATAAAATGTGAAGGTCTATTAAGTTATGATGTGATATAAGAGAAGGGATCAGATACAAGATCTTTGTATTTGTGGCTTAGCTGCGATCATAGGCACCATCACATGATAATCAGAAGTTCCAGTGGCTTATGAGTGCTGCAATAGAACTGAGGCCAGATCAAATTGCTATCAGCCTACCAGGAGAAGATTTAGTGTTTTGCCACTCATAACTCTTCATTTGAGTTATTAAAATGAAGTACTGCTGTTGGCTTGTGGGCACGATCCTAGCTTAACTTTAGAACTGCTATTGACTTGTGTGTGGGTTCAGATTGATGCATACAATCACCGTCAGTAACTGGGTGGGACAAAGGTTATCATAGTGGAGATTGTGTTGCTGAGACTGTACACAAGTTAATTCAAATTCTGCTTTCTTTGAGAATTGTGATAATAATAAATTCAAGTCATATTTTGTCCATCATGTTTCTTCACCAGTATTCTTGGGTAACATGATAGCAGCGGAAAATCATGATGTTTGTATTTGGTTCCTCCTGTTCCAGCATTCACAGAGCTAGAGCAAACTTTTTCTTGATGTGTTCTCAACTAATTTACTAGTTTTTTGTATGTACAAATCTAGCTAGCTCCAGTTTTCTCAAGTTTCATGACATGGATAGTTTTGAGAACTTGAATGGAAACACACTGGTGGTTAATAATCTGATTGTTTAACTAATTGTAAGCACTCTTGTTTTGACAGTATCGGCAAATGAGGAGAAGGGAACAGGACCGAATAACGAGGATGGAGACTGATTACGAAAAGAGGAAGCAGGTCGCCGAGTTCAATCTGCGGAGGGAGGAAAGGCTAAAAGCAGCCGAGGAGCGTACATCCAAGAAGCGCCTGAAGCGCCAAAAGAAGAAGCAGCGTAAGAATGAAAAGCGGGCCAAACCAAGCGGCGGTGGCGAGGAACCCAATAGCGAAGCAGTGCCTAAGCAGGTGGAGGAGTCAGACGATGACGATGAGGGTTCGGATTACGAGGGCGACGACAAGTTTAAGCAATGCAAATGAAGTTGTTATTATACTGTAGACCACCATTCATGGATATTACTTTTCATCACTAGTAGGGATTTAAGTAAGACGGGGGGCATGAACTGACATCGGGTGCTTGTTTTTGTAGTGATAGACTCGGAAACATACATGCTAGATTGGGTGCATTGGGCGCCCTGTTAGTTTGTTTTGGAAACGCTTGTCTGCTGTAAGATGGCAAACGGATGCCAGTGGGTGCTCATTCTCCTGGACGGTAGATGGGGACGGCGCATTGGTTTCTCGTTATGCAATATTATGTACCTTTTCCTGATGACATGGCCATGCATGAAACTTAGTGTTGAGGCTCTTTTTCGTCAACACCTAATGTTTCTTTTTTTGTAGTTAGTCTCTGAAACATATTGTATGAACTTGATTGCCTAATGTTTCTTTCTCTCACCTTATGTTTCTTTTTGGAATCACAACTCAATCCTGTGAGCATCAGATGAATTGCACCAACTGTGACTTTGGTGGGTTTCGCTTATTTTGACTCAGATTTTATGTAAGCAGAAGAAATACTCTCGTTTCTTGCCGTGCTTTGGTCAACATGTTGGTTATTATTTAACTTGCTTGGTGTTGTAATGGAAACCTCCCATCTTGGTTATCTTTGAAGGTTATTAGCATCTGAAGAACATATGTGTCAGTTTTTACTTCACCCAATTACCTCAAATGACAGAACTTTTTCTCCAAAAAATAAATAATGAGCACTCACGGAACCTCCCTGTTCCATTATCATTAATTAATACAGTACCAAACATCTACTACCTCTCTCTCAGTTTACAGGGCGTGCGCGTGCTCCTAGGTCGTCAATTTAACCAACCTAATACAAGTCATATATTACAAAAAATATACCAATATAAACTTCAAATGTTCTATTTTCAAACCGTATAATTTTTGTGTTATATAGTTTATATTAAGGTGATAAAATTGACAACCTAGATATACGCGTAGGACTTGTAAACTGAAACGGAGGTAGTAGCAAGCATAATCCCTCTTATATTACTCCCTCCGTTCCTAAATATAAGGTTTTTTTAGAGATTCGAGTAAGGAATAAATATGGAGCAACACTCTAAACTATGTATATATACATCCATCTGTAATTCATATTAAAATCTCTAAAAAGACTTGTATTTAAGAACAGAGGGAGTACATGATAGAATTCAAACGTAGCTTTTACAAGTTGGCACAAACACAGAGCAAAAGAACATCACCATCAACCATCATAATTAGTAAAACCATTAACTAATCATCGTTAAGAAAATAAACCAAAGACATGGATGGTTCACAGGGACAAAACCAATATCCCACCGCCCTTCATTGCTCCAGCATATATCATAGAGGATAATATGGGTCTTGGCATTTCTAATCCCAGCAGATATTCTGCCAAACAAAGGCGGCCCGGTCTGTTCAAAAGGCTAACAGCCGCTACTGGATGTTCAACAGGGAGCAAACACTAACTGCACTTGCATGCACAGGCCGTTATCTCCTCTCATCTCTGTAGAGTGATTTTACTTAGTTTCTTTGTGATGCGGTTAACATTATGCGACTAATCTAAACAAAAATTAATTGTATAACAACTACAGGAGCAGTCAAACTGCTGTTCTGCCTTCGGAACGGGGTTAGAGTATCACCATCGTGTGCATTCATTTCATCCTAATTTGATCTATGGACAATACGGCCCAATCTCTTCAGGGACAGGGTTGATTGCACCCATATGAATGCAGCAGCAAGAACGGGTGCAACGAAATAGTGCAACCGGAGCAGCAAGTATTCTTTCAGTTTGATTTGCAGGCAGGCAGCTGAAGATGGTAGGCGGACCAGGAAAGAACAGGATCAACTGCATTTGATAACAAGCGACCGTCTCAATCAACAAGAACAACAGAATTAACAGCACCTCGATCTTGATCTTGGTCCAACACGAATTAATACACGCAGAATCAACTCAACACAATGAAAAGAGGAAATTAATATTACCCTAGCCTCTCGACCAAACCCATAGTGGAGTGGGCATGGACAGTGGAGAGCTAGGAGTGGTGGATTTCCGAGCAGCACAACGACTCCAATGCCATGGGAAACAAAGGCGGGCAACCTGCCATTTTGCTCACATGAAATCCCACAACTTCAGTCTAGTCTAATCAGAAATTAACCAACTAACCAAGTGTCCAACAAACCAAAAAATAAATGGAAAGAAAAACATGATCAGGAGGAGCGACAAAGTAGTACGTAGTAGATAGCAATAACCTGAGCATAACAACCGACGAAATTGAAAAAAACAGCAGATAACTTCAGCCATGGTAACAAAAACAGATCTCAATCACAGGGCAACAGGAAAACTGCAGAGCAAGGAGGACAACTTACTAGTGCAAACAAAGAGAATATGTCCACCTAGCCTCACTCACCAGCCCCAAGGTAATTAAGTAGCCAGCAACAGTGTGAAGAACCAGGAGTGATGGGTCTCCGAGCAGCACAACGACCCAGATGCCATGAGAAACTGAGGCATAAGGTAACCTGCCATTTTGCTCGGCTAAAACTCTTAACTACTTCTACACTAATCACAAATCAGGCAGTAACCAGACAGCAAGAAACAAATCAAGAACATAACTTCAATTGCAGGCTCACGTAAGACCTTTTTCCCCTTAGGGGGCAGCACGCAAATAGAAGTTCAATTTGCGTGTAACAAAAGAAAAATCCAAAGTAGAACAGAGAAAATGTTATAAGGAAAATATGCTACCTACTTCATTTGAATTTGATAACAAGCAACATTACCTCAACATCAATCGACAAAATCAAGACAGCAGATTCTGCAAAAGTAAGACTACAGCAGATGCAACCATGCAAGCAGAACTCACTGGGCAATTAAACAAGGAGAGAAAATAAATGTTATCCTTAGCCCCTCCCAACCAGCCATGGAAAAAGTGGCCAGCCAACAATGGAGAACCAGGATGTCAATCTCCAAGCAGTACAACGACTCCAATGCCATGAGAAACAGAGGCAAAGGGTAACCTGCCAATTTGCTCGGCTAAACTCTCACTGGCAATCAAATAGAGAAGGACTTTGGCTGCTAATTCAGTTAAAATCATTTTCCCAAGAGAAGGCCGACCAGAAAATTGGTGTTTCAAGCACTAAATGAATTCAGCTAAAAATATAAACATTTTCCAAGACACTGCCGGGCGGTCACACAAACTGAGAGTACACCACAAATATGCATATTTTCCAGGTCAAAGTGGGTCTGGAAGAATTCAAATACTCCCTCCGTCCCATATTAATTGTCGCTGAAACGGATACTTCCATTTGAGCGACAATTAATATGGGCCGGAGGGAGTAGTAAATACTAACAGAAAGATGCTGAGGTCACGGCAAAGCATCAGTAAAACACAACCAGTGGGTTCTTCTCTTTACTCTTAGGAACAGGGTAAACATATCACCGTACAGGTAACATAGATGTTACAGTTATGTCATACAAATTGATCTTCAGAATTCAGAAACATCACAGGCTCCTCTTCCAGCATGCATACTGTCCAGACAACAAAGCATACAGCACATCATTTCATGTACCTATGCAGAAACTTGCGGTGGAAATCACTTCTGATGGTGTCGTTGATGAACCGTTTCGGTGTCTTAGTCTCTCCACGAGCTTGGTTCTTGAATACAACATCATCATCCCACCTGCGCCAACACACATATATGAACAAGATTAAGCTCAGGATAAAGCATGGCAGCATTCTTTTGTTAAAAAAAAGGCCACCAAGGCATCACTGTCTTCACCTTCTCTTCACATTGAAGGAGCCAGAGTTATTCATATTGATCAGTGGGTTTCCTCGCATCAGCTCAGCCTCCTTCATCTTGGCCTCTTCTTCTGCTTGCTGACGCTCCTGGAGCAAACAGATGGGACTTCACATTAATTCTCTAAACCTAAAGAAGAAGAGCACCTCAAAATGATAATACAGAGAAGAAAACAACAAACCTTTCTAAGCCTGTCCTCAGCTCTTTCTTTTTTAATCCTTTCGAGCTCTGCCATGAGTGCCTCAGTGTCATCGTCGTCGTCGTCATCATCACTGAATAAAAGTTTCAATTTGATGAGTAAGACATAGAATAAGTTGAGATAATCAGCTGAACTACAAATCTGGGCCCAGATAAACAGCTCTGTCCCAAAAAAATACCGGGACAATTGCTGCATTATTCTTTTTTGCTATTTTACCATATGTATTGTTGTAAACATAAACATACCACATCCAATAACAAAGTTTAAGGTAGATAACTAACACATATTGAACAGTTTCAGCCGGCCCCAGTCTACAATACAATTTATTCATGCAGATAGAAGATGTACTCCCTCCGTTCCCAAATATAAGTCTTTCTAGAGATTCCAACAAGTGACTACATACGGAGCAAAATGAGTGAATCTACACTCTAAAATATGTCTACATACATCCGCATGTTGTAGTCCATTTGAAATGTCTAAAAAGACTTATATTTAGGAACGGAGGGAGTATCAGTTAATCCCATCCATGCAAGTGCAACAGCAAGTAGAGTCTGGTCAGCATTTTGAACAGGTGTGATTGATAAACTACTGAGCAAGAACTAACTAAACAGACCTTTCATCATCACTTTTGAGCTCCACGTCAGAGTCGTCTGCATCAATTTCACGTGGAACTATCTTATCCTCATCCCGTTTTGAACCTGTGAATGTGGTTACCAGAAGAACAAAGTAAATCAGTATGCTGCCTTGAACATAAACAACACTAAACAGACTTTGCTAAAGCTTTAAGGTTGTCACCAACCTTCTAAGAGCAGGCTCGAACTTTTTCGTCGGTCCCTCTCATCTGCGAGAAAAAAGAGGTTGAACTAATCAATCACGACTCACAGGTACAAGGAAACAACGAAAGACAAACATCACGGAAGAAAGGATATGTCAAAGCACTATTTGCACAAATTGACGAAGAAAGCGCAGATGGGCCCAGAGGTATTACCAACATAGGACTTATCCTTGGATGAGAAGTGCTTGCGTTCACGCTCCTCAAGTTCGTCCCTGAGATTCCTCTTCTGTACCTCCTCTTGAGTTTGCTGGCCCTCTTTTCTGCACACAAGAGGGGGCGAGTATTGAGAGGAAGATAGTAAGAAAAAATATATATAAACTATCAGCTAATATCATTCATGGTTGACAGGGGCAAGAAATAAATTATTAATCGTGTGAAGCCTGATGCAACAGTTCGGCCATATAGTGTTAGTTACTGACTATGGTTAAGAAGGGGAGCCTTGGCGCAGCGGTAAAGCTGTTGCCTATGAGGTCATGGGTCGAGTGCTGGAAACAGCCTCTTGCAGAAACACAAGGAAAGGCTCGGATCCTTCCCCTAACCCTGCGCAAGCGGGAGCTACGTGCACCGGGCTGCCCTTTTTACTGATTATGGTTAACTAATAAACCTACCCCACAATGAGGAACATATGAAGCATGATAAGCCATTTGCTTCCGGATTCACTCTCTTGATGGAGCCTGCCGGAGCAGACAAAATAGTTGTTTGTTCTATGTAGGATGAACATTGCGAACAGCTACATTTTGTTCGACTATCCCAGGTTAGTGCACGTAAACAGACTCGCTCACGTTACTACATATATGTTGGTTGACAACTACAGTAACTAATTGTGTCGGTCGTTGCAGCAAACAGGTACTACCTACCTGGGTTTATTGGGTTGGAATTGACCTGATCCAGGTGACCCCTAACACCAACCAAACCAAACCAAACGGCAGGTGGTGCATCCATCCATTCACACGCGATTAGCGGCAGGGCCCAATTCAGGCCCCAAACAACAGATGCAGAAGCACTACACACATCGCTGGCGGTACACGAGGTTGCTAGCGACGTCGCCAGCAATCCTACGGTGCGGAGATCTGGAGAGCATGTCTCCGAGGCCGACGAACCCTAGCACCCTTTCCCCGGCCCCAATCCCAACGACGGACGGCGTGGGCGCGGAACCAGACGAGGCGGGCGATTCGAACCACGAGCGAGGGCGCGGAATCGGAATCGGAATCGGGATCGGAGCGCGGGTAGGGGAAGACGATTGTTGAATTTGAAGTTGCCTACCTGGGCTTGAGGGAGGTGTGGGCGGCGAGGTCGCGGGACGAGTACTTCCCGGAGGGACCGAAGATGCGCGTGCCCCCCTGCTCGTTCCCGCCCTTGGCCGGCGCCCACGTCGGCCGCGCCGCCGTCGTCATCCTTCAACCGGGGGATTGCTTTGCTCTGCTCTGCTTTGGTTTGGAGGATTATTGCGGAGAGGACCCTCCAGAAGCGCCTTTTCGTTTTTGTTTGTTTTGACCGGGCCAGGCCAGACCAGGATGTGGTAGCGCGATGCGTGCTGGGCTACAAACTGGATGGACGGTGGCCTCACGGTCTTCATTAGTTACCACCAGCCCTTAAAACAGGATAATTGTCTCAACAAAAAAAGACGCTTTGCCAAAAAAACACGAATATTATATTAAAAATATTTTTTAGGGGAAAACTTCGGATCTTTGCATGGCAGTACAAAAAAAAACAGAAGTAACAAAATTTCATTCAGCTCCGTAGACCACCTAAAGACGACTAAATTTTGACTAGGATTTGAAACTTTTGGAGTTTATTGAATATTATAATGAGGGGTAATAAAAGTACTTTCCCTAATATTTATTTTGGAACTTATTTGGACTTTTATATTTAAAACAAATCCAACTCAAAAATAAAATCAAAGGAGATAATGTAATCTGAACGCTTCAATAAAAAGTTGGAAATTATTTAAATATTATTTGGTTATTTATCTTATGTAAAACCATTTTTGGGGGAACTATTTAATATCCTAAATTAACTTTTAGGTAATTGTTTTAAATTTCAAAATGGATTATATAACAATATTATTTGCATTTTATTTTATATTTGATGCAAATATTACTCCTAAGCTCTAAATATTATATAAGGTTTATGTGAATTTTCTAGTATTTTTGTTTGAAGAGTTTTGTCATTTTAACTACCAAAAACATTTTCTATATATTACTATATTAGTATCTTTTTACTAATATTGCTATATTATACTTTTACTATATTTCTTTAGGCAATTACTATATTACTCCATCCGTTCCTTTATGTCAGACCAAGGCAGCATATCTGCATGCGGCGGTCAAATCAGTGGAGGCTCACGCTAATTGATTTCTAATGCTAAACTAATATCAGGGGTAGTATTGTCCCTGTCCCGGAGGCTTCAAAAAATGCTACCTTGGTCACCGAGCTGGAAATAATGCACCTAACATAAAGGAACGGAGGGAGTAGTAGCCATATATTGTTGTCCAGTTGGGCTGCACAATGCCCAGTGCAGCAATAGACGATATTGTTGTGAATAATTAGCATATAGTATTAATTAGAAGGAAAGTCTCCTCTTGTCTAACAGTGTGTGTGGTTTTCTATAGCAACCGACGCGTCTTCTTTTCTCAACCGTCGTGATTTTTAGCCTATGACGGTTCATGTAAAGATGCCTCCTCCTTGCTACTCTATCAACACAAAGATCAGTGGATCATTTTTCACTCAAACATGTTATCAAGCACGCTCTGCCAAGAGCACTGAAGGGCCTCACCGACGTTCTCTACGGTGACAATCCAATGGAAGAGGAATTATGCCTTGTGGATAGTGCAACCACAAACTCCATACCGAGGGAGATGAATTATTTTCAAACTCTGAAAAAGATGAATGGAGATATTCTAACTATCGCTGGACGCGATACGGTAATCGTTGGCACTGGATGTGCCATATTTACCCTCCCAGGCGGTACACAAGTGACAATTAAGGATGCTTTGTTGTATCCCGACTCATCACATACCCTGATCAGTTATCAAGATATTCGTAAAAATGGCTTTCACATTAAAACCCATGAAGACAACAAAGAGGAGTATCTACTCTTCACCAAAGATCATGGATATGGCAAGCAGGTACATGAAAAATTTCCTTCTCTATCGCCTGGTTTGTACTATACGTACATCAAACCCGTAGAACATGTTGCATACAAAGTAATTTTTCAAAATGTTGACGCGGTTCAAACCTGGCATGATCGCCTAGGCCATCCCGGGATCGGGATGATGAGAAAAATTACTAGCAATTCCATTGGTCATAATTTGCTTGAGTCAAAATTTCCTCAATCTTTAGACTTTGCGTGCACATCTTGTGCCACGGGAAAGCTAATTTTGAGACCTTCTCACCTCAAAATACAAGTTGAACCACTTCAGTTTCTTGAACGTATTGAAAGCACATTTGTGGTCCCATCCAACCATTATCTGGACCTTTCCGGTACTTCATGGTTCTAATTGATGCATTTACACGATGGTCGCACGTGTGTCTTCTATCCACGTGAAACCATGCATTTGCCAAGATAATGATGCAAGTCTTTAAATTACAAGCCGAAATAGGGAAAGACAAAAGATAGAATAGAACTTAAAAGGATAATTGAAGTGACTCGTCTTCGAATCTACTTTGGTTGGAGTTCGAAAAAGGAATAAAAATAAAGTAAATTCAAGGAAGAGCTTTCTTTTTTTAAACAGCCCCTTGGCAGGTCGTGGAATGCTTTTGTTCTCCTCTTATTCCATATGGAATACAATCAGTTAAAATAAGAAGGAATAGGGGAATATTCGATCGTTCACTCCAAAAAGAGGTCCTATTGAAAAAGAAATTATCCAAAATAGAAAGAAGTCTTTTTTTCAAATTCAATTGTTTATCCAGAAAGTCGAATTAAGTCAATTCGCATGGACAATGTTGTAGAATTCTCCTCACGTGCTTTTAATGATTATTGCATGGCTTGGGGATTGAAGTTCAGCACTCCGTTTCATATGTCCGTACACAAAATGGTTTGGCTGAATCATTGATTAAAAGGATCAAACTCATTGCAAGACCTTTGTTAATGAATTGCAACTTGCCAACCTCTTGTTGGGGTCATGCGGTTCTACACGCTGCTGACTTGATACAATTGAGGCCTACTGCATATCACAATACTTCCCCTCTGCATTGGTATGTGGAAATCCTCCTAGCATTTCCCATCTACGTAAGTTCGGATGTGATACATACATCCCGATCTCACCACCACAGCGGACATCCATGGGCCCACATAGGAAACTGGGGATCTATGTGGGGTACAAATCGCCGTCGATTATTAAGTACCTGGAACCCCTTACTGGGGACCTGTTCACCGCCCGTCATGCTGATTGTATATGAGGAACACTTTCCGACATTAGTGGGAGACTTCAAGTACCAGAAAGAATGTCCGAAAATTGATTGGAATGCTCTAGACATTTCGTCCTCTGATCCATGTACACAAGAGACCGAACTCCAAGTTCGGAAAATCATTAATTTGCAACATCTTGCAAATAACCTACCAAATTCATTTACTGATCTAAAAGGTGTTACAAAGTCCTTAAATCCAGTCAGAAATGTGCCCGAAAGAGTGGAGGTACCAATAAAAACCACTCAACTCCCTGTTCCTAAAAAGAGGGGGAGTAGTACGGCCTCTGACCTGGAACAAGCTTCCAGCAAGCAACAAAGGAAATCGAGGAGAAAAACCTCGGAGTCAGTAAATGCAAGTCAGCTCAACGTTGACAAACACCTTATGGGTAGTATACACCCAGTGGAAGGGAAACCTCCACAACCTAGCTTTAGTTTACACACACTGGCTGGGCCATCAGAACACCCAGACTCACGCATATTGGGAAATCATGAAGAGTCACTAGGGGTGCAGGAAATTTCCATCAACTATATCGATTCTGGAGAATCTTTATCGTAAGTCTATGACTGTCGACATATATTTTGCTGAAAAAATTACAGATATCCTTCTCACTGATCATGATCCAAAGACTATCGTTGAGTGTCAAAAACGCTCCGACTGGCCTAGATGGAAAGACACAATACAAGCAGAAATTGCATCGCTGAACAAAAAAAAAGGTATTCACTGAAGCAATACCGACACCTCCCAATGTTTTCCCTGTCGGATACAAATGGGTTTTTCTTTGGAAACGGGATGAGAACAATGAGGTGGTGAGATACAAAGCAAGGCTCGTAGCACAAGGGTTCACGCAGAGACCCGACATTGATTTCAATGAGACATATTCTCCTGTAATGAGTGGATCATTTTTCACTCAAACATGTTATCAGCACGATTAGAGATGACGACGACGACGATGCAACCTGGACAATCTTTTGAGATGATGATGCAACCTGGACAATCTTTCAAGATGACGATTCTACCTGATGATCATATGCCGATTCTACATGGACAAGCGTAGATTAGGGGGAGTGTTGTGATTAATTAACATATATTAATTAGAGGGAAAATCTCCTCTTGTCTAACAGTGCGTGCGGTTTTCTATAGCAACCGATGCATCTCCTTTTCTCAACCGTCGTGACTTCTAGCCTATGACTGTTCATGTAAAGACACCTCCTACTTGTGTCTCTTTTTTTATTCATATAAATAACTAATCTATCAATACAAAGATGAGTGGATCATTTTTCCCTCAAACAGATACTAAGCCCAGCCGAAGCCCAGTGCTCTCTCTTCTCGAAGCTGGCCAAGGCCCATTTCCAGCCGCAACCTGGGGATCATAGAGGTGACAAGTGCTTGCTCTCGCCTTACACTGCTACACAGGTGGATGAATTTGATAAATTAGTCCACTGGAAACACAAGAATCAAGCATATATAGTCGTCCTCAACGCCGCGACACCGGAGTTATCTCGAATGGATTTGCCGCCGCACTTGAAAGACATGGAATCCACAGAATTCAGGCTTGGCCTGACCAAGGATGGGAACCTCTCTATGGTTTTCATGGATCACTTGTCTGCAAACAAATTTACGCTTGCGGTTTGGTTTTGGGGAGCCGATGGTGATGGTGCTGAGAAATGGATGCCGCACAAGACTTTCTCACCGGACAGATTTCTTGGTTTCACTGTGTTTTCCCAGGAGTTCGTTTTCACGACGCAGGTTGTGGCAGTCATAGATGGCTTTGTGTACCTCTCTATTGATTATAATGGGCATACCAAGTGCTTCCTATCCTTGTGCCTGAAAACAGAGAAGGTAAACAAGCTCTCCGCACCTACAGTGGATCACAATATCCATCCCTACATCATGGCGTGGCCTCCTTCTCTAATATGCAACAAGGTGAGCCTGTGCTTCAAGATGTTGCAGTTAAAATACTTGAGAACATTGGGCGATTGCGTAGTTGTGACAATCTGCCATCCATTTCATATTTTGCAAGTTTGGTCAGTTGTTTTTGAGTTGGTTACACTACAATGACTTAATTCTAAATCTAGTTACAGTAACACTGATTTGTGTAGCTCATAGTTCAACTGTTCAATTTCGGATTGTATGTCAGGACAAAGGATTCAATATTTTTTTCTTGTGCGTGTGAAGGGAGTCCTGGATTAGGGGGTGTCCGGATAGCCGGACTATACCTTCGGGACTCCTGGACTATGAAGATACAAGATTGAAGACTTCGTCCCGTGTCCGGAAGGGACTTTCCTTGGCGTGGAAGGCAAGCTTGGCGATACGGATATGTAGATCTCCTACCATTGTAACCGACTCTGTGTAACCCTAGCCCTCTCCGGTGTCTATATAAACCGGAGGGTTTTAGTCCGTAGGACAACAACACAAACAATCATACCATAGGCTAGCTTCTAGGGTTTAGCCTCCTTGATCTCGTGGTAGATCTACTCTTGTACTACCCATATCATCAATATTAATCAAGCAGGAGTAGGGTTTTACCTCCATCGAGAGGGCCCGAACCTGGGTAAAAACATCGTGTCCCTTGTCTCCTGTTACCATCCGCCTAGATGCACAGTTCGGGACCCCCTACCCGAGATCCGCCGGTTTTGACACCGACATTGGTGCTTTCATTGAGAGTTCCTCTGTGTCGTCACTTTTAGGCCCGATGGCTCCGATCATCAACACGATGCGATCCAGGGTGAGACTTTTCTCCCCGGACAGATCTTCGTATTGGCGGCTTTGCACTGCGGGCCAATTCGCTTGGCCATCTGGAGCAGATCGAAAGCTACGCCCCTGGCCATCAGGTCAGATTTGGAAGTTTAACTACACGCGACCTCCGCGGAGACTTGATCTTCGACGGATTCGAGCCACAGCCGAGCGCGCCGCACTGTCACGATGGGCATGATCTAGCTCTGCCCGAACAGTGCCCTGGAGGCCGCACCCGCATCAGCTCCGACCCTTAATTCAGAGCCAACTGCGCCAATCGAGGATGGGTGGTTGGACACCGCCTCGGGGGCTGCAATCTCTATGGCGAATCGAGCCGAACACCAGCCCTATTCTCTGCGAAGCCCGTGACTCCAAGGAGCCGGACTCCTCTCCAGACTCCGAGCCCTCCGCGCCCCTACCGATCGAACCCGATTGGGCGCCGATCATGGAGTTCACCGCCGCGGACATCTTTCAGCACTCGCCCTTCGGCGATATTCTGAATTCACTAAAGTCTCTCTCTTTATCAGGAGAGCCCTGGCCGGACTATGGTCAGCAAGGTTGGGATGCGGATGATGAAGAAATTCAAAGCCCACCCACCACCCACTTCGTAGCCACTGTCGATGATTTAACCGACATGCTCGACTTCGACTCCGAATACATCGACGGTATGGACGCCGATGCAGGAGACGATCAAGAACTAGCGCCTATAGGGCACTGGAAAGCCACCTCGTAGTATGATATATGGTGTACACCCCAAAAGAAGGCAATGGCGATGGAACAACGGAGGATGACCCCTCCAAGAAGCAGCCTATGCGCCGGCGTCAGCGGTGCCGCTCTAAATCCCGCCAAAGCAAAAATGGTGATTCTGGCACGGGAGATAATAACACCGCGGACAGTGCCGAAGATAACCACCTCCAGCAAGATTCATCACAGGAGGATGGAGAAGACAGCCCTCATGAGAGAGCGGCAGACAGAGAGGTCGAGGACGATAATTATATGCCTCCCTCCGAAGACGAGGCAAGCCTCGACGACGACGAATTTGTCTGTGCCGGAGGATCCCGTCGAACAAGAGCGTTTCAAACGCAGGCTTATGGCCACGGCGAGCAGCCTCAAGAAAAAACAGCAACAGCTTAGAGCTGATCAAGATTTGCTAGCCGACAGATGGACTGAAGTCCTTGCGGCCGAAGAGTATGAACTCGAACGCCCCTCCAAGAGCTACCCAAAGCGCAGGTTGCTACCCCGATTAGAGGAGGAAGCACCTAAACCTACATCACCAGCGCATGATGCGGCCGACCGGCCACCCCGTGGCCGCGACAGAGAGGCCTCTCGGCCCTCCACTCAAGCCGCACCCCGGCGCCGCTCAAAAAATACCAAGGCACGGGAAAATGCGCCAGACCTGCGAAGATATATTGGAGGACAAGGCAAGGCAAACAAGATCGATCTATGGATCACGTGGGCGCCCCATGGCATGAGACGATACTTGTCACACCGGATACAGTAAATCCGGCCGGGCCGAACACAGTAGACAAAGCTCGTTTGAGCTGCGTCGTGATATAGCCCAATACAGAGGCGCCGCACACCCACTATGCTTCACAGATGAAGTAATGGATCATCAAATCCCCGAGGGTTTCAAACCCATGAACATCGAATCATACGATGGCACAATAGATCCTGCGGTATGGATCGAGGACTATCTCCTTCATATCCACATGGCCCGCGGTGATGACCTACACGCCATCAAATACCTCCCACTCAAGCTTAAAGGACCAGCTCGGCATTGGCTTAACAGCTTGCCAGCAGAATCAATTGGTTGTTGGGAGGACCTGGAAACCGCATTCCTCGACAATTTCCAGGGCACTTATGTGCGACCACCAGACGCCGATGACCTTAGCCACATAATTCAGCAGCCAGAGGAATCGGCCAGACAATTCTGGACATGGTTCCTAACCAAGAAAAATCAAATCGTCGACTGTCCGGACGCAGAGGCCCTAGCAGCCTTCAAGCATAACATCCGATGAGTGGCTTGCACGGCACCTAGGACAGGAAAAGCCGAAATCTATGGCAGCCCTCACGACACTTATGACCCGCTTTTGCGCGGGAGAAGACAGCTGGCTAGCTCAGCAATAACATGACCAAGAGCCCTGGTAATTCGGATACCAAGGACAGCAGTGGCAGGTCGCGTCGCAACAAGCAAAAGCGCCGCATTAACGGCGACAATGCTGAGGATACGGCAGTTAATGCCGGATTCAGAGGCTCTAAACCCGGTCAGCGGAAAAAGCCATTCAAAAGAAATACTCCGGGCCCGTCCAGTTTGGACCGAATACTCGACCGCTCATGCCAGATACATGGCACCCCCGAAAAACCAGCCAATCACACCAACAGGGATTGTTGGGTGTTCAAGCAGGCAGGCAAGTTAAATGCCGAAAGCAGAGACAAGGGGCTGCATAGCGACGACGAGGAGGAGCCCGGCCGCCGAACAACAATGGACAGAAAGGTTTTCCCCCACAAGTGCGGATGGTGAACATGATATACGCAACCCACGTCCCCAAGAGGGAGCGGAAGCGTGCGCTAAGGGACATATACGCGATGGAGCCAGTCGCCCAAAGTTCAACCCATGGTCTTCCTGCCCGATCACTTTTGATCGAAGGGACCACCCCACTAGCATCCGTCATGGCGGATTCGCCGCATTGGTTCTAGACCCAATTATTGACGGATTTCACCTCACTAGAGTCCTTATGGACGGCGGCAGCAGCCTGAACCTGCTTTACCAGGATACAGTGCGGAAAATGGGCATCGATCCCTCGAGGATTAAACCCACTAAACGACCTTTAAAGGCGTCATACCAGGTGTAGAGGCCAACTGTACAGGCTCAGTTACACTTGAAGTGGTCTTCGGATCTCCGGATAATTTCGAAGCGAGGAGTTAATCTTCGACATAGTCCCGTTCCGCAGTGGCTATCACGCACTGCTCGGGCGAACCGCATTTGCCAAGTTCAATGCGGTGCCGCACTACGCATACCTCAAGCTCAAGATGCCAGGCCCTCGAGGAGTCATCACGGTCAATGGAAACACCGAACGCTCTCTCCGAACGGAGGAGCATACGGCGGCTATCGCAGCGGAAGTACAAAACAGCCTCTCAAGGCAATTCTCCAGTCCGGCCATTAAACGTCTGGACACCGTCAAGCGCGCCCGGAGTAACCTACAACAAGACCGCCTGGCATGTTCCGAGCAAGCGTAGCAATGCGGCCCCAACCCCAGCCCTCGCGAACTTGCGAAACCAGTGTTGCGCGTACATAACTATGCTCTGGAAATACCATGGGCACAGGGGGAGGGGCACCATCACGGCACGCCCGAAACGCGGCTTAAACCGCACTAGGGGCTGCCGATTTCTTAATTTTCTCTTATTTTCAGGACTCCATTCTTCGGAAGGCTTGTCCGGCAGTACAATTGCCGCACAAACGATACAACCAGGGAAGCAGAAAGCTACGCCGCACTATGGAACTCTAAGGTGGTCTCTATAACGAGCAGTATACCTGTTTCACATACATTCCGCAGCTCGCCCCTGGAAAGGACATGTTAAATAGTCCCATCTTTTGCTTATTGCACTATTTGTATCGTTCTGCTTTGATCGCAGCTTTTTTAAATAAACAATGCATAGCTTCCGTCTATTATTGCATTACTCTTTTTTACGAATATATGTTCATTAATGACATGTTGCACCCGTACACTTTGGTACGGCCAATACCAGGGGCTTAAGTACCCCACAATACTGGAGAAGTCCGAACACTTTCACAAGTGCGGCACCCCGAACTTATAGCATTATATGCATCAGCTCCGAATCATGTCTTGGGTCAATAGTTGGGTTTGCCCGGCTCCTATGTTTTGGTACCTTACGTTCCGTTATATCGGCTAAGGTAGCACTAGGAGAACTACTGTGATTGTGCCCCAGTTGAGCTGGGCTAAGCACCTCAGTAGAGAAAGCTAAAACTGACCGTCATGATGAGGCGAGAGCTGGTCGCTGTTCGAGAGGTTTTCGAGTCCCTAAAGACTTATGCCGCTTAGAGCGAGGAGTCGGCTTTGTCCGGCCTAGGCGTGGATAGCGCCCCGAACTCGGTCTTCCGAACACTAGGGGCTTCGCCGAAATTTAAAATTATAGAATTCTATGGCTAAGTGAGAGTGTTCAAGCATTATAGTCCGATTGCCTTGTTCGTTGTGTTGAGCGCCTCCCTCGAAGGACCCAAGAATGGGAAAAAGAGCGCTCATGTTTATCCCGAACACCCCAGCACTCGTGGCATGGGGGCAGAAGCCGACGACTCGCCATCTCTCAAATTTGATAAACGGCCGCACAGAAGGTAATATTTTAAATTCAAAAGCGTTGCTTAGCGCATATGAACAAGTTTTCAGCGTACAGGATCACAAATGCGAGTTTACTCAAAAATTACATCTTTGGAGCATTCATCCGCTATAAGGCGGGCACCCTTCAGGACGCCCTCATAATACGCTTCCGGGACGCGATGCTCCTTGCCCGGCGGCGGCCCGTCCTTCACCAGCTTCTCCGCATCCATCTTGCCCCAGTGCACTTTAGCACGGGCAAGCGCCCTACGGGCACCTTCGATGCAGACGGAGCGCTTGATTACTTCAAGCCATGGACAGGCATCCACCAGCCGCCTCACCAGCCCGAAGTAGCTCCCAGGCAGAGCCTCTCCAGGCCACAAGCCGAACTATGAGGCCCTTTATGGCCTGTTCGGCCACCTTGTGGAGCTCGACCATTTGCTTCAGCTGGTCGCTCAAGGCACCAGGTGTCCGGCCTCAGCATACTGAGACCAGAACACCTTCTCCGTCGAGCTCCCCTCCTCGGCTCGGTAGTAGGCGGCGGCATCAGACGCACTGCGGGGCAAATCTGCGAATGCTCCTGGAGAGCTCCGGACTCGGGTAAGTAACAAGTAATTCACTTTCATGTGCTTGCTTTGCATAATGAATGCCTTACCCCGCTATCTTCTTCATCGCTTCAATTTCTTGGAGGGCTTTCTGGGCTTCGGCCTTGGCAGACTTCGCACTTTCGAGGGCTGCCGCAAGCTCGGACGCTTGCGTCTTTGAGTCAAGCTCCAAACTCTCGTGTTTTTTCACGAGAGCCTGGAGCTCTTTCTGCACCTCCTCCACCCGCGCCTCCTGCTTCCCTCTCTCTGTGCGCTCCGTGGCCGCTCTGTTTTCGGCCTCGGACAGGCTTTCTTAAGGGTTGCCACCTCGGTCGTGGCCCCTATAATAGCACGTTGATCCTGTCATTTTTTGCAACCACATCTTCTCTATATACTTGCGCAAGGTATTACTTACCTTCCTTCTCCTCGAGTTGCCTCTTGGCATGGCCGAGCTCGTTCTCGGACCGCGCGAGGTTTTGCTTCAGCGTATCCACCTCCGCAGTCAGTGCGGCGAGGCCAGCAGCGAAGCCTGCATACGCATATTGACTTGATTATGTTAGACTCCTGCGAATGTTATTAGATCCTCTATTCGGCTTTTCTTTCCGAACACCGAACAGAGCATCAGGGGCTACTGTCTATGCGGTAATATTTTTACATATTCTTTACTTACCTCAAAGCCTGTTAGAAGGCTGGCACAGGCTTCAGTCAGTCCGCTCTTGGCGGACTGAACCTTCTGGATCACCGCACTCATAATAGTGCGGTGCTCCTCGTCGATGGAGGCGCCGTTAAGCACCTCCAGCAAATTGTCCGGTGCCTCCGGTTGGACGGAGGTCGCCGGCTCGGTAGGCTTGCTCCTCTTGGAAGGAGGCTGCCTACCAGTCCGGAACCGTTGAAGGTTCCGGTGCGGTGTCCGGCTCAAGGCCGGACTTGGAGCCCTTGGGGGTTCTATCCCCTTTACGCCTGGAGTCCGGGAGGTCGCCTTGCGGCGCCTCCAGGACCACCTCCTCCTGGCTTGGAACCTGTTGGGACGCCACCTCGGCGTCATCCGTAGGGTGGGGGGAGGTAGCCGTCGGAAGCGAATTCACATCCGACGAATCCAGGGAGCCGCTCGACGACTCGTCGAGCCCGGCCTTGGGCGGACTGCATAGTCATATTCGGCGTAAGGAGGAGCTGTGCAAGAAAGGAACACTATGAATTGCTCTGGTGTCCGAATACTTACGATCTCGCCAGGGGCTTGGCCCTGTGCGGCCACTCCTCTTCGCCGTCGTCGGTGTTGGTGGAGTAGTCCGGAGGAAGGGTCTTCCCCTTCTTGGACCCTTCGGCCTCCCCAGTTGGGGCGGCCTTCCTTTTCTTCCCTCCCCCCGCTGGAGGGGGAGAGGTCTCTTCTTCCTCCTCCTCGTCTTCACGGGAGGAGTGCGTTTGGAGTCGTCGGATGATGAATCCGACACCTCAGGCGCCGGGCACTCTTTCGAGTCCCCGTGGCCTTCTTCTTGGCCTTCTTCTCCGGCACCACATAGGGTGCCGGAACCAGCAGCTTCGCCAAGCAAGCGTCCGCTGGGCCTTCGGGCATAGGAACCGGACAGTTGATATGTCCGGATGTCTCCTGCCAATCCTGCCAAAGGTAAGGGAGCTTAGATCCCGCATGGAGTCAAACCATGAAAAACTAATACCCTGTAAAAGGTAAAAACAGCTTACCGCACTAGCGTGACGCTGCGTGCTGAATCCGCGATCCTCGGTAGCCGATGTGGGGGCCTCGGCGCCCTTGAAAAGCACCTTCCAGGCATCTTCGTACATTGTGTCGAAGAGCCTGCTCAGAGTTCGGTGTCGCGCTGGGTCGAACTCCCATAGGTAGAAAGCCCGTTGTTGACACGGGAGGATCCGGCGGATGAGCATAACCTGGACTACGTTAACAAGTTTGAGCTTCTTGTCCACCAGGGTTTGGACGCATGTTTGGAGGCTGGTCAGCTCTCCTTTTTTACCCCACGACAGGCACGTCTCTTTCTAGGAGGTGAGCCGCGTAGGGGGTCCAGATCGGAACTCGGGGGCTACGACCCATTCAGGGTCGCGCGGCTCGGTGATGTAAAACCATCCCGATTGCCACCCCTTTAGGGTCTCCACAAAGGAGCCCTCGAGCCATCGCGTTGGCCACCCCTTTAGGGACTCCACGAACGAGCCCTCGAGCCATAGGACGTTGGGCATCTTGCCCACCATGGCGCCTCCGCACTCCGCTGGGTGCCGCGCACCACCTTCGGCTTGACATTGAAAGTCTTGAGCCATAGGCCGAAATGGGGGCGGATGCAGAGAAAGCCTCGCACACGACGATAAACGCCGAGATGTTGAGGACAAAGTTCGGGCCAGATCGTGGAAATCCAGGCCATAGTAGAACATGAGCCCCCGGACAAATGGGTGGAGAGGGAAGCCCAGTCCGAGGAAATGGGGGAGGAACACCACCCTCTCATGGGGCCTAGGGGTGGGGATGAGCTGCCCCTCTTCAGGAAGCCGGTGCGCAATGTCGTTAGACAAGTATCCGGCCTTCCTCAGTTTTTTGATGTGTCCCTCGTGACGGAGGAGACCATCCACTTGCCTCCCGCTCCGGACATGGCTGGAGAAGGTTGAGGTGGGGTGTGCGGACTTGGGCGCTGGAGCTCGAGTGCGCGGAAATGGATAGGCAAAGGAGGAAGAAGGCGTGGATGAAAAGGTGGATCCTTATCCCCTTATATGGGCGGACGCGACTATGCGTCCCCACCAGCCTGGTAAAACTCGCTTATCTCCCAAGCGCCGTAATCAATGGCGCGGTTGGGTTACCCACTTGATGAGAATCCCGGAATAAGGGGACACGATCTCTGCTTTGACAAGACGTGCCAAGGAAACCGCCTCGCTAAACGCGCTGAGGTGGGACAGTAAAACGATTCGAATAAAGACTTGGCCGTGGTGTGATGTCACGCTACGGAATACGTCAGAGATTAGATTTGTGTAAATATTATTCTCTCTATGGCAATATGTGGAAACTTATTTTGCAGAGCCGGACACTACCTTTGTGTTCAAAATCTTCTATGAAGTACTTGGAGGAGGAACCCGCCTTGCAATGCGGAACGACAATCTGCGCGCCTTCGTCATTGAAGCTAGCCTGGTTCAGGGGCTACTGAGGGAGTCCTGGATTAGGGGGTGTCCGGATAGCCGGACTATACCTTCGGCCGGACTCTTGGACTATGAAGATACAAGATTGAAGACTTCGTCCCGTGTCCGGAAGGGACTTTCCTTGGCGTGGAAGGCAAGCTTGGCGATACGGATATGTAGATCTCCTACCATTGTAACCGACTCTGTGTAACCCTAGCCCTCTCCGGTGTCTATATAAACCCGAGGGTTTTAGTCCGTAGGACGAACAACAATCATACCATAGGCTAGCTTCTAGGGTTTAGCCTCCTTGATCTCGTGGTAGATCTACTCTCGTACTACCCATATCATCAATATCAATCAAGCAGGACGTAGAGTTTTACCTCCATCAAGAGGGCCCGAGCCTGGGTAAAACATTGTGTCCCTTGCCTCCTGTTACCATCTGGCCTAGACGCACAGTTCGGGACCCCCTACCGAGATCCGCCGGTTTTGACACCGACAGCAACCGACAGCAAGAACAGAGCCGCAGCGTGAGAGAAAGCCGGAGCAGCTGTAGCTAGTGCCGTTGTGGAAGTCACCGCCGAGGAAGCAACAACATGGGGGAGAGACTTCGTGGATGATGTGGCCGGCAACGGTGCCGTCGATGGAGACACGCCATGTATGATCGGTATCGAGCATGGGCAGCCCCGTGAGATCGAATAAAAGATAAAATGTAGTGGTGAGTGCAGAACCTCCTTGGTGGCGCCGAGTTGGCCTCGGCTTCATCGAAGCAATTGGTGAGTGTGTTGCGGTTCCGGTGGGGCAGGTCAAGACGGCGCTGTGGGGATTGAGGTGGCACGATAGACGCGGCGAACGTCGGGGCAGCTCCTTGGAGGTGGAGGACGGGGCGGCTGATCCGGCGGGACGACGAGATCGACAACGGATCCTCATCCGGTGCGGTGGATGAGGGACGGCGAGCTATTGCGGTGGACGACGTAGTCGGAGAAGAGTCCCCGGCTGGGCGGCGGTCGGGAGGCCGACGGAGGAGCGTGGGGTTTCACGGGTTTTGGTGGCCTCGGTGTACGAATGGGGGGCGAAGGGGGAGGGGGGAGCCAAGCTTAGGGACGCACTTGTTCGAAATGCAGGGTAAGTTACCAGCGTACCCCACCGGTTTTAACACCGCGATGTGGAGCTTCATTTTCAGCTGAGGGGTAGAAGGGGGATTTCACGTGTCTGGGCTGCGGGAGCGATTTCGGATGAGGAGGGAGTTCTCGCGCGCGTCCAAATTTCGGGATAACACGGCGTGGCACGGATTGAAGAAGCGGGAGTTTCAAAGCAGGTGAGAAAAAAGATACTCGAGCTTGAAAATTTCGGGATAACAAGGTGCGGATTCCTTGTTCAGCAGAACAAACTTAACGTGTAAAAAAACAATTCATACAAGACACAAGGGAGTCATGTCCCCTTTTACTATATTGCTATAGATGCCATTGAAAAAACTACAAGAAAAATGTAAAAAAAATCGGGAGAACAAGATTACCCTTCACAGTACCAAATCGATTCGCACTTCCCTCAACAACAACAAAAAACAAATCAATTCCCACCAAACAAAGAGTAATGTCCCTTTTTATATGATTACAGATGCCATGATCTCGAATTTCAATTTTTGAATCCATGTTATGTTGAATTCGAATATATCGTTAAGTGACCTTGCGGTTTATAATTGATGTAGTCGTACATTTTGATCTTCCATCATATATGAACATTTTACTCCACCATGTGAACGTATATATTGTCGTCTACCATATGGACTAAATTTGAATCAATTTTCCTTATTTGAATACGATTGTTGTCAAGTTATACAATAATTTAAATATTATCTTGATAACAAAAAACGTACATATAGCAGTAATCATATTTCACTATGAACTACATGTACCATACGCTCTCCAATTCAAATATCTGTATCCATTTTATGTTGAATTCAAATCATAGTACATTATTGGTCTAGGTAGCGAGATGTTTGGGATAATCCAAACCCTGTTTTCATACATAAATTTTTGGCTGAAGTGGGACAAGTTTTGGTATAAGCCTCTTTCAAAACCGGAGATTCTCTCAACAAACCTCGTGGTTCCGAGAGGGAACGTGTCACCTTTGTGTGCAAAACGATATACGATGCCTCCCCCTAATTTTATTTACAGAGGCAACATAGAACTATATGAGTGCCCTGATAAATTTTGGAATTATTTCGGGTTCATTTGGCCTTTTTATACATTAATTGAGTTTCTGGACTTTTAATGTGCATAATCTAAATATGAATTGCATGCACATGCTCTGGTGCACCAAAGTGGGTTGAAAAATCACATGTGTGTCCTTGGTTGAATTTCTAGGTCCCATGGAAGAAATGAGAATGAAATCCAAACATCTGGGCGTCATGACTCAGCCAAGAACATCGAGAAACTTTGATTTTAAATTCATGTAAATCCAAAACTCGCCTAGAAATCATGAAACTTGGCATGGTGTCATGTCATGGCACTAACATGTTGTGGTAAAAAATTGGGCCGATTTGGAAGCTCGTGGTTCTAAGAGGGAACGTGCCACCTTTGAGTGTGAAACGATATACGCTGCCCCCCTTGAGTTTCTTAACAAAGGCAACATAGAACTACATTAGTGCCCTGTTAAATTTTGGAATTATTCCGGGTTCATTTGTCATTTTTATACATTAATTGAGTTTTTGGTCATTTAATGTGCATAAGTCAAATTTGAACTACAAGCACATGCTCTCGTGCACCAAAGTTGGTTGAAAATCACATTTGTGTACTCGGGTGAATTCCTAGCTCCCATGCAAGAAATGAGAATAAAATTAAAACATCTGGGCATCGTGGCTCGGCCGAGAACATTGAGAAACTTGGTTTTAAAATTCTTGTAAATCCAAAACATGTCTGAAAATCATGAAACTTGGCATGGATGTCATGTCATGGTACTACCATGTTGTGGTAAAAAAATTGGCCGAATAGGAACAGATTTTCGTATAAGCTTTTGCAAACCGAAGCTTCTCTCAAGAAGGCTCGTGGTTCTGAGAGGGAACGTGCCACCTTTGAGTGTGAAACGATATACGTTGTCCCCCTTGAGTTTATTTGCAAAGGCAACATAGAATTACATGAGTGCCCTATTAAATTTTGGAATTATTCCGGCTTCATTTGGCCTTATTTACACATTAATTGAGTTTTTTGTCATTTAATGTACATAATTCAAATTTGAACTACAAGCACATGCTCCCGTGCACCAAAGTTGGTTGAAAAATCACATTTGTGTCCTTGGGTGAATTTCTACTCCCTCCTTACATCTATATAGGTCCTAATGTGTTTTTCGAGGCTAACTTTAACCAAACATTAGAGCAATAATATATGACATGCGGCTTACACAAAGCATACCTTCAATTTTGTATGTCAAAGGAGCTTCCAATAATATAATTTTCATAGTATACATCTCATGTGCTATTAATCTTGTCAATAGTCAAAGGTTGTCTTGAAAAACTCATTAGTCCCTATATAGATGGAAGGAGGGAGTAGGTCCCATGCAAAAAATGAGAATAAAATTCAAACATCTGGGCATCGTGGCTCGGTCGAGAACATTGAGAAACTTGGTTTTAAAATCATGAAACTTGGCATGGTGTCATGTCATGGTAGTACCATGTCGTGGTAAAAAAATTGGCCAAATAGGAACAAATTTTGGTATAAGCTTCTTGCAAATCGGAGCTTCTCTCAATAAGGCTTGTGGTTCTGGGAGGGAACGTGTCACCTTTGTGTGCATAATTCAAATTTGAAATACAAGCACATGTTCCAGTGCACCAAAGCTGGTTGAAAAATCACATGTGTGTCCTCGGGTAAATTTCTAGGTTCCATGCAAGAAATGGGAATGAAATTCAAAATTCTGGGCGTCGTGGCTGGGTTGGAAACATTGAGAAACTTAGTTTTTTAATTCCTGTAAATCCAAAACACGCATGAAAATAATGAAACTTGGCTTGGTGCCATGACATGGCACCAACATGCTGTGGTAAATTTGCAGTCCGATTTGCGAAGGCGCACACATTAACAATCAACAAAGTCATTTTGGAACAAGTGTTGTCATGTTACAATCGGAAACACAAGTATTATTGAAACCGTGGGCGTTCTACTTACTAGTACCATTTACGTGCCGCCACGCGTCCCCATTTTTTATTAGCTAGGAGGCACCATGCAGGGTAGCTATTTGAGTACGAGAGGCGTGCGATCAGACCCCTGCGTGTGCTTATCGGGAGGAGAGCCCTTTGACCTCCATCTGCCGTCCACCTCTCTCCCAAGGTCTCCATTAATGGCGCCCGAGCCTCTGTTTAATGGCGTGGCTATGTCTCACTCGACTGAGATTTAAGAGAGAAAAAAGAAAATCTGAAAGCACGGATCTTGATGTAAGATCCGACGGACCTATATAACATCTACTACGACTTATAGCAAGACTGATGAACATATAAGGATGATTAAAAAAATTTGATCAAACAAGGGCTTGCCCCTTCCGATTTTCATTACTGAAAACCACCATAATTCACAAGAAGTTCAGCACAACTCCAGCCTAACACGAAGGACTAAAAGCTACCAGATTGAAATCGCAACATCCCAAGAGGCCAACAAAGGACAAACATCTGCGCTAGAACCCAACATTTCTCAACCGACGACACAATCCACATCCTAAACAGATTATTACATCAAAAGAAACCAGGAAACTAGTCTCCGTGGCGAGCGGCGATGAGCTCTTTCATGTCCTCAAGACGCTGCTTGAGAACATCCATGGATGCCTCCACCAGCCTTTGGCGCTCGTTGCGGAGCATGTCATTCTCGTCCATTAGTTTCTTCAACAAGGCACTGGTCTCCTCCTGCAGGTCTGCACTTCGGACGATCTTCTCCCTCAGCAGGTCGCGCTCGGCCCAGAGCCTCTCATTGCCCTCCCTTAGTTGCCAGATGACACCGGTAGCCTGTTCAAACGAGGCTATCATGTCGTCCTGCAACCTCGCCGAGCCGGAGATCTGATCCATCTGGCTATGGACGATCGCATGCATGCGCCTGTAACAGTCATTGCCTGCCCGCGAGAAATTTTCCCAGGCCGCCGCGGCGCGGCGGGACATCTCTGTTGCATTCGTGGCACAGCGGGACATCTCTGCTGCTTCCGCGGCGCGGCCGGACCAGTCTGCTGCATCGACGGTGCGGTGGGACCTCCGTGCTGCTTCAGCAGCGCGGCGGGACCTCTGTGCTGCTACTTCCGCACGGCTGGACATGTCGGCTGCTCTCGCAGCAAGGCAGGACATCTCTCGTGCTTCCGCTTCCATGCTCGCCTCTCCCAGGTGGCAATCTCTCGTCCCAGAACACACGCTGGCCATGGCAGACGCAAGGGAAGGATTCTGAATGACTTGTTTGTTTTTGTGGATGAGGAGTTGAGGAGGAATGTGCAGTCATCTTGGCATACTAGTATTTATAACCGAGTACTAATACGCTCCTAAGTGGGAAACCGTTTAGGTTGTGATCGGTGTGAATAGGTTTGCAATTTACTTTGGAATGTGACGAGACGCAAGCTCAAAATTTATTGACGGTTCTAGTTCCGAAGTGCGGCACTATTCCCGGATGGAGTACTTCTTTTTCTACTCCCTCCTTTCCGGTTTTATAGGGCTTATCTCAAAATTTTAGTTTTTCCATTTTATACGGCTCAATTTGGTTGTTCCCCAACACATGTTCAAATTCCAAGGTGCATTAAATCATTGCATGCAAGTATTAAGAGAAAATTGACCAATGCATGTACTTTATGCATGCATGCATTGCAATTAATTCATTAAACCTATTTCTCGGGACTTCTCGCACGCACCATCGTGCCACCAACAAAAACTTGTACTCTGAGTTTAGTAGTACGTTATACAGGAAGAGAAGAGGTGCACGCACGCACTCGTCCTTTCACACACGCGTCTGTTTTTTCTCGAAAAGGAGGATGATGACCCCCGGCCTCTGCATCTAGGAGTCATATCGAGTGCAGTGCTTTGATGTGTCGCGTCAACTCGTACATCAACGAGAAGTTTGATTATCCTCTCCCTCGCGGACTTAACTGCACCTGCCTTTGGTTGTATGACAGGTTGGCCACACACCTATAGGGCCCACCTGTCATACACCCAAAGGCAGGAGCGTCCCTCCCTCGCCCATGAGCGTGGTGGCTGACAAGACTAGGAGAAGCTTTCGCTACATGCTCTCCCTCCCGCACGCGGTGGACATGTAGTAGTTCAATCGGTGTCAGATGGCCAGAAGCGTACTGTAGTACTCCTCTAGTGCAGTAGTATTCCATCATTGTTCGACTTCCCGAAGAGGCGAAGAGCCAAGCGCAGCCCGGACGCTCGTGTGGTAGTTTCATGTGTATAGTAGTCTAGGATAGCGTGTACCGTGCCTGTAAGCTTAAAATCGTTGGGGTCGGCTCCATGCTATGTGGCCGTCTCGAAGTTTTTAAAAAAATTAAAATAGTCTTCTGTCCCTACCCGAAAATTGTCACGCGTACTGCCCGGGAAAAGCCCCGCCCTCAACTTTTAACTACGCGAAAATAGTTTGAGCTTGTTCGTTCTATATAAATACAGTACTTACTGTATGTTTATTCACCCGTGGGGTTGTTCAATGAATGGAGGGGCGGGGAGCACAAGTGAACAATACTGTAGTACTACTAGTAGTAAGTAGGAGTCGTACAATAGTCACCTTAAATAGATAGTTTCTTTTCTTTAATGTCACGTACACAAATTGAAACGCTTGTTGTGGAGAGAAAAAAGATAATCACTCCACTATATATGGATGCAGGGGCTTGAGCGCTTGCTTTACTAGGGTTGCTCTCTTCATTCTCTCATCCTCTCCAGATATAAACAAGACAGCGGTAGCGACATTTTCTCTCTGCTCACCGCTGGTCACAGATCCGGCCGGATCCCTTCGGCCGGTGTGTGTACAGGACTAAAAGGTGCATCGTTCACACGGTCATCGCCGCCGAGGGAGGAAACCCACAGCTGTCGGAGGGGCCGATCATCTGCCCGTGCCGTTCTCTCCGACACATGGCCGGCTCGGGAGGTCCTCCGACCCTTCTTCCTCCCTGCCTTATTGTCCGCAGATCCGACCTGCCGCCGTTGACATCCCGGCGACCCTCAGGTATAAGTTCTTCGAAAGCGGCCTTGCTCTACTGCCCCAGCTCCCCACGTGTCTGCATGTGCATATTTTTCTACTCCCATCAGCTCTTCCAAAGCCACCTAAATTTTTAGTATTATTAGAGGTAAAGCTACTTCATGCATTCGAATCTAGGGCTTTGTTCAAACAACGAAGAAATGGGATAAAGTTGTAGCATGAATCTAGGACTTGATTCAAAGAGGAAATAATATGGTGAAAGTAGTAGAGACCGGATACCCAACCGGTCTCTTGGTTGAAAAGGGAAATAATGGGAAAACACAGTACAAACTGGATAAGGAACAGATCTATTATTGGTTGAAAAAAGGATAGAAAGTGGCGGCTGGTGGACAAGTGAATAGAGTATGTCCAGGATTAGATTTGCTGCCATCACATAGTAAAAGGTCTCCAGGATTAGATTTGCTTCCCTCACATAGTAAAAGGTCTCAGGATTAGATTTGCTGCCCTCACATAGTAAAAGGTCTCCAGGATTAGATTTGCTGCCCTCACATAGTAAAAGGTCTCCAGGATTATATTTGCTGCCCTCACATAGTAAAAGGTCTCCAGGATTAGATTTGCTGCCCTCACATAGTACAATGGCACTCCTGCTATTTTCCCCAGTATGATAAGTTGCTCCTTTACGCTGCTGAGTGTCCTGGTGTCCCCACGGTCCCATGCCCTTAAACCAACTCTTTAGCTGCTGTTGATTTACTGTGTCTGGTAAACAAGCAATGCCACCATTAAAGTAATCCCATATTTGAGGAATCTCATTGTTGATCCTAATGCTTCTGGTAACATGAAGCATTGCTAACGTTTTAAAATTTCTACTGTCCTTGCGTGATTGCGATGAACATAATTAAGATGCTTCTTTTCATTTTGTATATGTTTCGTATATTCTTATTGACCAGCAGTTGCTTACTTTCTATCTTTTTGTGCAGATAGGGATATCCATTTCACCCTGTTGCTATTGTGACCTTTTGGTGAACTGCACAAAACACTTTTTTTGGAATGAGTGTCTTGTGCAGTTCAACTAAAATGTCACGTGGGCAACATCTCCCAATTTTTGTGGAACTGCACAAAATGGTGATTGGAGTTTCCATAATCTCCGTCAAGTTCTGCTGGTAATCTCGTGCAACATTTTATTAGCCTTTGCAAGATGGAGCCGTCACTGTCACCACAATGGCACTTTATTTTAGTGGAACTACACAAAAGGATAAGAAAATTATAGTTGCACCTTACATGAGCCGGACAGCCAACCTTAATGTTCCTCAATTTTAGTGCAACTACTAAAGAAGAACCTGCCAGCTCACAGGAGCAAGTACTTCTTGCTAGCTGAATGATGCAATCTTTGCTTCATTTCAGGTGAACTGCAAAAAAAGGCGCATGAATTGAATCATGGAACTCCAGGCAGACCTCATCCAAGTAGAGCTAGAGGTTGAGTTCAAGGAGGCAGCTAATAAAGCGAAATCATGCTCTCCTGTCTTCTTGTTTGTGTCGTGCAAACATGCTGTGCAAACAGGAATACTCAACTACAGATGTTGTGACGGTCAAGAGCATTCGCCAAGTTCTTCGATTGTATGACATGGCTAGCCAAGATGGATTTAATCCCAATATTCACTTTATAAAAAGGCTCTAATGGGTTGGTTCTGAATCTTGCAAGCTGGGAATCAGTGAGATGTGTAGGCATCTTTATTGTACTTATTATTTGAATCTTATTTGTTGGTTCTGAATCTTGCAAGGTGGGAATCAATGAGATGTGTAGGCATCTTTGTTGTACTTATTATTTGGATCTTATTTGTTGGTTCTGAATCTTGCAAGCTGGGAATCAATGAGATGTGTGGGCATCTTTGTTGTACTTATTATTTGGATCTTATTTGTTGGTTCTGAATCTTGCAAGCTGGGAAACACGGCATGATGATGCAGAGGACAACAACCATAATAAACAGTTAAAACTTGGTAGTATTATCTTTGTGAAAGTGTGGCAAATGTGCTGATCGTGTGCGTCCTGAGAATAATAATTCTAATTGTTGTACATGTTGATCCTGTGGCACTGATAGAACGAGCGAATGCATTGCTTGTTTTAAGTACAAATTTCTATTAAAGCTAATTAAATTTAAGTAAAGTGACTACTAACTCCTGTTATTACAGTACCAATACAGACCCGCTCGTGAACCGACGTGTGGCCGAGGGTGCATCTTCTGCCGGGCATGCAGCGGACGAGGGAGGGGTAGTAACTGTTGTCGCCTGTACACACTCAGCTTACTGTTGAATCCAGTTCCCCAAGAGCTGAAAAACAAACTGCTGCCACCGCCTACACACTCATTCACTCGAAGAGACTCCAATGGCGATCCGAGGGGTGAGCCTGCTGGATATGAACTTCGGCAAGGAGTTCCCCTTTGAGTTCGCCATTCAGTCCTATGGCTGCCCCAAGTTGAATGTGATGTACACCAACGATACAGACTCGGTGAAGTTTTGCCTCGCCTCAGTCCTATGGCTGCACCAGGTTCTAGAGCATTCGCCTGTTTCATCGGCAGCGCCGACTGCACCTTCGCTGTGGTGGAGAGAAGGAAGAACCCGACGATTCGGCCATCTGGTGCAACAAGCTTGTCGACATCCAGAAGCAATACAAGATCATCAGCAGCGGGCAGGAGAAGGACTCCGTGGTTGACCTCGCTGAGACCATCATCGACTCCTGATACGCCAACATGAAAGAAGACGACCTGAACACGTGGGAGGTACCTCTGAATCTAGCCTACATAAACTACGCGGCCAAGGACGCATACGCATGCTACGACATGTACAGGCAGATCTTGGACATGAGGGCATGTCTGCTTCCCGTAACCGACGAGTACACGGATAGCTACAGCATCATGATTAAGCATGCCAGGAAGGTCTAGATGTTGTACTTTATCTGTTTATAAGCACCTTTATCATCTAAGTGTTTCATGCATTAGCCTATGTGTCATAATTATCTGTTTTGTCCGAAATATTACTTTTAAGAACCCATCAACCTGATTGCTTTTTTCAGTGGCTATTTGCTTATGTATGTAAACTAGTTCACTTGTCCGTAAAAAAAACTAGTTCACTCGGCTGCCGTGCTTTGAATCTCCTTCCTCCCAACATATTCCCCTCCTCAGGTGGACCCAGCAGGTCTCTGAATTTTCTCCCACTTTCTTTTTCGATGTAAACTGAGTTTTCTCCTAGTACTTTCCCCTAGAACCAACTCAACTGTCCCACATCTAGCCTAAAAAATAATAATACCCCACGTACTATTAACTCATCAAATTAAAATGATATTTTATTTCATAAGTTGAAAGTTCTTACAAAATAATAGTAATAATTGTTTATATATAACTTGGCAAGTTAACTCCTAGTGATTGCGTACATAAGCTTGCAAAGATTTTACTGACGTGCAATCATGTGTTTATGTTTTTATAACATTTCTCCATCTAGCCCAACATGATATTTTCACCCAGCCCAGCAAGTCCGCGGATTTCGAGAAAAATGCAAATGGGATTTAAACGGGCTGCATAGATGCTACATCATTGTTTCACCCAGCCCACCAAATGGACTAAAAAAACAAATGGACTGACAGCTGGGTCCACGGCCACAGCCCAGTTTTTTGTGATTTGCCAAGTAAGTCGCTTTGTCAGGCCTGTTGGGCTGCAAATCTTTCAAAACGAGGAGAGCTTTCATTCGGCTGGCCGAGAAAATGGCCCATCAGTAATGAGAAATGGGATGTACATTTTTAAAACACATCAAACTGGCAAGTAGTTTCAAATATCTTTTTTTCATTTAAAGATTTTAAATTACATTAATTTTCATGCGTGGAGAATTTGTTGGATTTTATATTTATATACATTTATTTTTAAAATCAGTTTGAATGTGAGTCGAAATTTCGGGATTAAAAACAGTTCGGACCGCACCGAAATATGCAAAATTTCGTATAATTTTTTAACCGTGGCCACAATATGGGCTGTAATGCTAACAAAAAGAATATGGGCTCCAAAAAAACTTAATAATTAGCAAATGGACTGTAAATTATTAGAAATAATGGCAGATGTGTTGTATGCTGTTTTCCACAGATTTGAGGCATTCCTAAAAAAAGGTTGACGCACAAGCAGTGACTGTTGGATGGCCATCCAACGGCCGTCGTGCTTCTTGAATCTCTGCTCTTCCTGCTCCAGCCGCTCAAACAAGCGCCGGCGGGACTGCCTGCTCCTCCTCCTTGCGGCCGGCTCTGTTGCCGCGCAGGCCTCACCGCCCCACCGTACTCCCATCGCTGGCCTAGCCATCCCTCTACTCACCCACACCTGCTATTATTCTCCAACGACGGCAGACGAACCAGTAAACCCTCGTACAGTCGTACTCCCCTCCGCGTGGGAAACAACTGTCGAGTCTTCCCTGCCTCCGTGTCGTTCCCTTCCTAGGCCTCGCCGTCGTCCACCGCCCTAGTGCTCTCGGCCTGACAACGGGGACCCACTGGACAGGCCACCGTAAAACGCAAAAAAACGTTTGCCCCTAACTGCTGGGACCCACCAGCTACATCTTCGCACACAAGGAAGTGCGTCCGGGCAAAAAATGATTCGCCCCCCTGACTGCTGGGACCCACCAGCTACATCTTCGCAGGCAAGGAAGTGCCTGACAGTCGGGACCCACCTGGTCGAAGCGTACGTAGCGTTGTCATTCTGGTCACGAACATGTACGTACATATATGCTGGTGGATGTAGAGGCGCGCACGTGTCGTAGTAGAGGCGCGCACGTAGCATGTACACGTACGTACAGCGGCCAGGGTGCAAGAAAGAAAATACGGCTCTGCAAAAAAAATACGACCACGTATGTGTACATACGGGCGGGGTCTCGAACGCCTACTCGCGCATACGTACGGTCAGGGCTCGTATACATGGCTGGGTCGGAACGGAGAAATAGCGTCGTCGTCGTGTTCATGGGGAGGCAACAGAATGCGTCGTGTTCATGGGGAGGCAACGGAATGCGTCGTGTTCATCGGGAGGCAACGGAACGCGTGCCAACCGGCTGGGTCGGAACGCAATGTGTGGTCGTGTTCATCGGGAGGGCTTGGACGGAACAGGCGATGGAAACAAGGCCTGGCATACCGCAAAACGGATGAAACGGACCTCCTACGGTCGAAACGGGGGTCCTGTTGATCGGGAGGGGTGTGGCGTACCGCAAAACGGACGAAATGGATCTCCTACGGTCGAAACGGGGGTCCTATTGATCGGGAGGGGTGTGGCCTATCGCAAAACGGACGAAACGGACCTCCTACGATCGAAACGGGGGTCCTGTTCATCGGGAGGGGTGTGGCGTACCGCAAAACGGATGAAACGGACCTCCTACGGTCGAAACGGGGGTCCTGTTCATCGGGAGGGGTGTGGCGTACCGTAAAACGGGACTCCACGGGATACTGTTCATCTCCACCGTCGACCTCCTCCAGCCTCCACGGGCTACCGTCGACCTCCTCCAGCCTCCACGGGCTCCTGTTCATCCAGCCTCCACCGCGCGCTACTCCACCGGCTACTGTTCAACCACCCTCCACCGTCTACTGTTCATCCAGCCCTCCACCACACCACGGGGGCCTGTTCAACCACCCCTCCACGGGCACCCCTCCACCGTCTACTGTTCATCCAGCCCTCCACCACACCACGGGGTCCTGTTCATCCAGAGGCAACGCCACCGCTCATTGTTCATCTAACCCCACCCCCCTTCGCAACGCTCACTGTTCATCCCAAAGGCAGCATCGATCAGCTTCAGTTAGCAGCAGTAGCGAAGGAATTGCTCGATCGGGTTCACTTAACAGCCATCGATCGATCGCTCGGGTTCAGTAATGCGTAGCCTGCAGTGCAATCGCTCGGGTTCAGTTAGAGCCAACGCCTCGCACACATGCATGTATGTGTACGAGAGAAACGCGCATCGCTCGGCCCCCGACCTCCCACCGTAACCGGGAACTCCCCGAAATTTTCCTCGCCCTCGCTTCTACCATGGTTTTTTCCGTCATGGACAGCCCAAAGAATGTCATGCAGCTGCGTCTCCAGCCCGCCCAGGACGAAAAGCCCATTTTCTTTCATGATTTTTTGTCATAGAAGTAGGATCCCACCGGATCTATGATGATACCGGGTTTTGTCACAATTATCATCATAGAAGTGTCATATGTATGACAGAAAAAAATTCGTTCGGCCCAAAATGTCACGGATGTGTCTTTTTTTGTAGTGACACAACCATCCCAGGTGCTCGCTTTAACTTCGCGCTATCAAATGTGGTTGCATGTTGCATATGGTGTCTAGCTTGTATTGCTTCCAATTTGGTTAAATTGCATCGGCTTACTGTACACATTATACCTTTGATAATGACATGCCTTCCTGTTTTTGATACATACTACATATGTCTATTAACCATGTTCATACATCAAACTAATGCTCTTTTGTATCCCTCATCAATCACTTATGACGAGACAGTCACCCCAGTGGGTTACTGTGAGACACGCTACTCGTTTAAAGAGTGCAGTGTCATCCTCCCTACATGATTCTCAAGAAACAACAAGGCTAACTGAAGATAGTCAATGTAGCTCTCTAGTTGATGACCGCAATTCCCCCACACCACCATCGCAGGTGCTTGCTCTTACTTGGTAGTGTGATATGAGGTTGCATGTTGCATATGGTGTCTACCTTGTAATGCTTCTAATTAGGGTAAATTGCATCTGCTTAGTTAACACATTATACATGTGAATATGACATGTGTTCCTATTTTTGGTACATATTACGTCTTTCTATTAACCATGTTCTTAATCAAACTACTTTTCTTCGGTATCCCTCATCAATCACTTCTGATGAAACACCTTCAAGTTGACAATGTAATATTGGTTGCATCTTGCATATCATTTGAAACATGTATTGCCTCTAATTTGTTGAAGTGCCACTTATAATAAGACACATCTAACTTGGTAGAATGATTTTGGTTGGATCTTTCATATGGTGTCTAGATTGCATTGCTTCCAATTTGTTAAAATACCTTCTGCTTAGCGTTTTTTGTACACATTCCATCCTCCTACAATGTGGTTGCCATACATAAAAGTTGTGTTCGTCAGTATCATGCATCAACGAATTTGGAAGTGCGAATTTCATTCCTTTTTCTTGTGTGTTTACTTGACAAGGCAAAATCTAAAAGGACGAAGGCACGGAATGATAGTGGTCCTCTGGAGCAACCAAAACAGATAATCTCTGCAGATTCTCCTGCTACTCCTACTACGGTGCAAGTTCCAAATCTCATCTCCCCTACTCCACAACCCCATGTGCTTGCTCTAACATGGCAGTGTGATATCGGGTTGCATGTTGCATATGGTGCCTAGCTTGTATTGCTCCTAATTTGTTAAATTGTATCTCCTTAGCTTACACATTATACATGTGAATATGACACGCCTTCCTGTTTTTGGTACATACTACATCTGCCTATCACACCATGTTCTTACATAAAACTACTGTTCTTGTGTATCTTGCATCTATCGCTTATGATGAGACAGTCACGCCTGTGGGTTAGTATGAGACGCGCTACTCTTATAAAGAGTGCAATTTCATCCTCTCAACATGATTCTCAAGAAACAGCAAGCCTAAATGAAGATATTGAACGTAGCTCTATACTTGAAGACCGCACTTCCCCTACACCACCATCGCAGGTGCTTGCTCTAACTTCACAGTGTGATATGTGGTTGCATGTTGCATACGGTGTCTAGCTTGTAATGCTTCTAATTAGGGTAAATTGCATATGCTTAGTTTACACATTATACCTATGAATATGACTGCTACCTCTTGAGCACTGCGTTGGTTTTCCCTTGCAGAGGAAAGGGTGATGTAGTAAAGTAGCGTAAGTATTTCCCTCAGTTTTTGAGAACCAAGGTATCAATACAGTAGGAGATCACGCTCGAGTCCCACACACCTACACAAACAAATATGAACATCGCACCCAACAGGATAAAGGGGTTGTCAATTCCTTCACGGTCACTTATGAGAGTGAGATCTAATAGATATGATAAGATAATATTTTTGGTATTTTTATGATAAAGAGAAATAAAGATGCAAAGTAAAATAAACGGCAATAGAAATAGCTAAGTGTTGGAAGATTAATATGATGGAAGATAGACCCGGGGGCCATAGGTTTCACTAGTGGCTTCTCTCAAGAGCATAAGTATTACAGTGGGTAAACGAATTACTGTCGAGCAATTGATATCTAGAATTGAGCATAGTTATGAGAATATCTAGGTATGATCATGTATATAGGCATCACGTCCGTGGCAAGTACACCGAAATGATTTTGCATCTACTACTATTACTCCACACATCGACCGCTATCCAGCATGCATCTAGAGTATTAAGTTCATAAGAACAGAGTAATGCTTTAAGTAAGATGACATGATGTAGAGGGATAAACTCATGCAATATGATATAAACCCCATCTTTTTATCCTTGATGGCAACAATACAATATGTGCCTTGCTGCCCCTGCTGTCACTAGGAAAGGACACCGCAAGATTGAACCCAAAGCTAAGCACTTCTCCCATTGCAAGAAAGATCAATCTAGTAGGACAAACCAAACTGATAATTCAAAGAGACTTGCAAAGATAAACCAATCATACATAAAAGAATTTAGAGGAGATTAAAATATTGTTCATAGATAAACTTGATCATAAACCCGCAATTCATCGGATCTCGACAAACACACCACAAAAGAAGATTACATCGAATAGATCTCTGAGAAGATCAAGGAGAACTTTGTATTGAGATCCAAAGAGAGAGAAGAAGCCATCTAGCTAATAACTATGGACCCGAAGGTCTGAAGTAAACTACTCACACATCACCGGAGAGGCCATTGAGTTGATGTAGAGGCCCTCTGTAATCAGTGCCCCCTCCGGCGGAGCTCCGGAAAAGGCTCTAAGATGGGATCTCTCGGGTACAGAAGGTTGCGGCGGTGGAATTAGGTTTTCGTGGTGCTCCTGGATGTTTGGGGTACGTGGACATATATAGGAGGAAGATGCCTCGTGTCCTCCTCGTTTGTTTCTTGACGCCCACTCCAAGTCTCCTGGATCACGTTTGTTGAGGAAATCATGTTCCTGAAGGTTTTATTCCGTTTGGACTCCGTTTGATATTCCTTTTCGGCGAAACCCTAAAATAGGCAAAAACAACAACAATTTGGGCTGGGCCTCCGGTTAGTAGGTTAGTCCCAAAAATGATATAAAAGTGTAAAATAAAGCCCATTAACATCCAAAACAGATAATATAATAGCATGGAGCAATCAAAAATTACAGATACGTTGGAGACGTATCAAGCATCCCCAAGCTTAATTCCTGCTCGTCCTCGAGTAGGTAAATGATAAAAAAAGAATTTTTGATGTGGAATGCTTTCTGTCGGATTTCGGGTAAAGGCAGACCCTTGAGGTTCGAACACTGGGGTGCGTGCGGAGATTTCGCCTCCTACCTACTTGCGCCCCTCCGCCTCGCTAAGATCTAAGCTATGGAAAGAACAACACGAGTGACACAGGGTTTATACTGGTTCGGGCCACCGTTGTGGTGTAATACCCTACTCCAGTGTGTGGTGTGGTGGATTGCCTCTTGGGCTGATGATGATGAACAATACAAGGAAGAACAGCCTCGCGAGGGTCTGCTCTTGGCTGGGGCGATGGACTGCTGGAAGGAGTTCAGTCACCCTTCTCTCTCTCTCTCTGATTCTGATTCTCCTCGATCGTTCTTCTCCTAATTCTTCATCTCTCCCTCCTCTGGGGGTGGCTAGTCCTATTTATAGAGGCCCTGGTCCTCTTCCCAAATATCGAGTGAGAAGGGAGCCAACAATGGTGGGCTAATTTGAAGGGGGACAGCTAGTACCAGCTATCCTGACAAAATTAGTCTTCGCCTGCACAAAGCTCTGGTGGTGACGCCGTCTTGGGCTCCACGATGACCTCCGTCTTGCAGTCCTCCTGGTCTTGGTCTTGTTGCACCGAAATGGCAACCTTTGCCTGACGCCTCGGTACTCCGCGGCTGCGCTTTCTCCCTTTGAACCAAAGAGGAAAGGAGGACACTGCGCGGGCTGGCACCCGCCTGGCGCCTTTGGTCGTCATGGCCTGCGTCACGGGCACCTCGTGAGGTACCCCGCCTTGATCTCTCCGCCTCCTCGCGAGCCAGCCTGACGAGGCCGTGCCTGAGGAAGCTCCGCGTCGTCCGCCCCGCGAGGCTTGGCCCCTCGCGAGGGTCTTGGGTCTGTGTTGATGAAGTTGGGCCGTGCTGGGCCCCCCTTTGAGCCACGCCGCAGGCCGCAGGCAGGCAAGTCTGGGGACCCCCGTTCCCAGAACGCCAACAGTAGCCCCCGGGCCCAAGGTGCGCCCGGACTTGGCCGTGCAGGGAGGCGGAATGGCAAGAGCGAAGCGCCACGGGCCCTAACAGCCTGCGGCCTTGGGCGCCGCGTGGCGGTTGATTGGACGTGGGCGTCTCCACTTCCCCATGGCGCCTCGGCAACTGCACGGATTGGACAAGTCCCTGCATGCAAAGCGGGTCATGATTACCTGCGATCGTGGAGGTCGGCGGTTGGCCTTCGCCAGCTATAAGTACGGAATGGTGCGCGCCCTTCTAGTCCATCCCTTATTGCTTCTCCTTCTTCCCGATCCTTGCTCCGTCTTGCTGCGATGGCCCCGATCCGCCGGTTCTCGACGGCAGAAAAGGAAAAGGCTCCCCGAGAGGAACCAGTCCCGCTCCTGCCGAAGAAATGGCTCGTCCTTCGTGGCCCGGACGAGGGGGCTCATCAGGTGGTGTCGAGGCCCTGGTTCGAGCGGGCACCGCCGGGGTTCCCGCTTCCCTTGTACGCCCACAACGAGGGCCCTGAAGGTGCTGATGCTGATCGCCACGGGCGGCGCCGCCGTCGGCGCCGACGGGTCACGAAGGTGTGGGTCGTCCCCCCTGGGGTCCACACCGAGGGCTCCTCCCAAGAGCTCGTGCTCCACGTCGCCATGCCTCCTCAGTCTTGGATTCTCCTTCCTCCCTTCTTCGCTTCCATCGTCCGGCAGGGAGAGCCCCTGGAGCTTTGGCTGCAGCACGCCGGCTGCAGCACCCTCGCGACCGAGGCAGAGGTCGCGGTCGTTGCCCCGGGCGAGGTCTTCATGACTCGAGGCTGGAGCGAAATCGCTCGGGTTTGCAGGACAAGAGGCGCCTTCGCAATCCACTTGGAGTATGACGGTGCTTCAAGGTCTTCGATGCTAACAGGCGCCGGCTGGAGTGCTGCCCCGGGAGAGGTGGCTGGGACCCTGCTGCGGCGAGGACTGGGCCCGCCGACCGCTCCCTTGGCGGCTCCTCAGGCGGTGGAGGCATCAGAGGTTCCAGCGACTCCAGCGAGCTCTTCGCGACTCCGGAGACGAGCGACAACAGCTACGAGCCCCCGAGCCGGCGCCGCTCCTGGAGCAGGGCGGGCTCGTCAGGCCGCCGCCGACTCTGATCTAGATGGGGTTGGCGCCGGTGCTTGACGGCCCACTGTTGATGATGGCGTCTTTTGCAGGGGCGCGCGTAGTTAGTGTCCCTTTAGGATCTGTTCCCTGCGAGGAATCAAAGACGCGTCCCGTGGGGGCTTGTAAGGTGCATGTGATCCTTTTTTGTTAATATAACCCTTGTCGTAGAATTGTGCGAGTTGCTCATTCCGTCTTAGCTCATTCCTCCCTTTCGAACCTCACGAGGGCTTGGTGCTCTGCGCCGACAGGTCCCAATCCCAAGGCGGCTTCAGCCGTCGCTGGTATGCCAGGTCGCGATGCCGTGGTCAAGGCCAGGAGGTGAGCGACCCGGAGTCCGGTAAGAGCCCCTGAGTCGCGATGCTCAGGAGGTCCCCTTTGGCGCTCAAGCAGCCGTCATTTGGTGAGAAAGGAGAGCGGCGTCGCTAACACGGGATTGCATTAGGTGCGGGGGTGGTGCCACGGTAGCTGGCGCTTCCGGGTGGTGACTTATCTCGAGAATGAGGGGCCGCTCTCTGGTGTCGCCGGGTCCGTGCATCGGCAGCGCGAGGTTGCTCGGCGAGGTCCTCGCGTGTCCCTCCCCTCTCGCCTTTGCTCCCCTGCTCTACGTCCTCGGGTCCCGGCCCTCGAGCGAGTCTCAGCCGTCGCTGGTATGCCAGGTCGCGATGCCGTGGACAAGGCCAGAGGGTGAGGGCTGGAGAGCCAGTAGGAGCCCTGAGTCGCGATGCTCAGGCACCCCCCCTTTAACGTGCAAGCGGTTCGCGCGGATGAGAGTGAAGGAGACACCGCAAGGGCCTCGCCTGACGCAGCTCCTTTAGGAGATCCTGTAGACCCATCATAGAAAGAACGAGGGGTTGCCATGACAATTGACAGTCAGCCGTTGGTTGCTTCCGAGGGGTACGAGGCACTGAAGGCTTGACGAGGTGGCGCCATGCGGGGCTGCCGCGCCAGAGCTCAGCCATTCAGGTTTGTCGGCGTTGCAGGGACGGACCCATGCGCAAGCGTCGTGCCGTTTGGGAGCAGTTTCGTCAGTTGGCGTCAGTTGAGCGGGCACTAGGTCAAACACATTAGCCGCGAAGGAGTGGATTCATCAAATAGATGCTGGGAAGGCGGACATCACTGGGTCAGGCCCGAGCGACTTGGGGATGATGCAGCCCGAGGGGCGCCCCCAACAAGGTAAGCTAACAACATGAAATAAAAGGGATACATGCCGCAGGGACGGACCCACGCGGCCTGGGAATAATGCAGCCCTGGCGCTCCCAGCTGGAAGTGAAACTTGAAAGATGTCACCTGATGACGTTGAGGACGAAGGGGTGTTGGTGTAGCAGACTCGGTGGGCTGCGGAAGCCGATCCTCACGAGCCCCCAGGCCCGGGCCTCGGGAGGCTCCGGAGCGCTGGCTGGCTCCTCGCGGACCATCTCCATCTCCGCCAGGGCTGCGGAACGCCTGGCCTCTTGTGCCTCCATGATGCCCCTCATGAGGCGCTGGTACGTGGCAGCCGCGTTCGGCAAGCCGTAAGGCATGCGAACGTAGCTGTGGGGTGGACCTCCGCAGCGCCCCACTCGCGAGGGCCAGAGGCGCTCCAGAGAGGCGACTCGGTTGAGCCCTGGTATGTCGATGCAGACGCAGCCCACCATCCTCGCCTGGATGGGGAGCCACTGCTGGTAGACGGCGGCCGCCTTTCATGACCCTTGACTCCTGTAGCTCCTGAATGGCCTTGCTGACGAACTCCTGAGGGTCTGGCTCTCCTTGCCTTACTCCTTCTTGAGGGAAACGTGCTCTTCGAACACGCCTCCATGTGGTGCCCAAGCGCCTCCCTCGTGACCTAGCCAGGTCGGTGGCCCTCCAGGGGAGAGCCCCCGAGCCCTGCCTGAGGAGGGCGCGGCGCGCTTTCCTATGCGATGGAAGGAGGTTCCCCTGGGCAGGCCGGGCCCAGAGGGGCCTGCCTCCTGAGGGGCCGGGCCGGACAATGTCTTCTTCTTCTTGGGGGCGGTCTCGGGAAGCCTCCTGCTTCGCGATCCGGGTCTTCCAGTGACGCGGCCTGAAAGGCTCGTTCCAGGGAACACACCGCGTCCTTCTCTTCACAGGGCACCATGATGACTCCGCCACTTCCTGGCATCTTGAGGACGTTGTAGCCGTGGTGAGTTACGGCCATGAACTTGGCCAGCGCTGGGTACCCAAGGATGGCGTTGTACGGCAGGCGAATGTGAGCGACGTCGAAGTCGATGAGCTCGGTGCGGTAGTTGTCGCGTGCCCCGAAGGTGACAGGGAGGCGGACCTGCCCAATCGGGACCGTGGAGCCGTCGGTGATCCGGAGAAAGGCTTGGTTGGCTGAAGCTGGCTGTAGGGCACTTGGAGATTGTTGAATGTTTCCACGGACAGGACGTTGAGCCCTGCCCCGCCATCGATGAGGGTCCTGGTGACCACCACGTTGCTGATGATTGGGGAACAAAGCATTGGGAGGACTCCGGCTGTAGCCGCACACTTGAGCTGATCTGCTGAGCTGAACGTGATGGCGCATGCCGACCACCTGAGAGGGCGCGTGGCTTCAAGCCTGGGGAGGACTGCATTCACTTCGCGGGCGAACTGCTTGAAGATGCGTTGAGAGGCTGGGGCCTGAGCCCCGCCCAGGATGCAGGCGATCGCGCGCGGCTCCTGGAAGCCCCCAGCCCCCTCGTCTTGGTGGCGGTCCTCGTTTCTCCTTGCGGCGGCAGCGGAGGGAGGCCTGCGTTGCCTTGCGGGCGATCCTCGCGAGGCTGATCCCTCCAGTCTCCCTCGCGAGGCGGGTCTTGCCAGCGATCCTCGCGAGGTTGATCGCGCCACCCTTGGCGCGGGCCACGGTCTTCCCAGCGTCCTGCGTTCCTTCCTCCTCCTCGACCGTAGCCCCGGTCACCGCGGTCGGGGCGACGGCCGATCCTTCCTTCTCGCACGGCTCGGAGCTCTTGACATTCGTTGGTGTTGTGGGTGTGGAGGTCGTGGTACACACAGTACCGGCTGCCCTTGGAAGGTTCGGGCTGATCTCTGCCCCGCTTGGTGTCTGGTTCTGCCGCGAGCACGGCAGCCCCCTTGCGCTTCACATCCTTGGCCTTGGGCTTCTTCTCTTCTGGGTCTGCGGCAGGCAGCTCGAGGAGGGAGAGACGCCCTTCAGCCCTGGCGCACTTGGTTGCCAAGTTGAACAACTCCAAGGAAGTGCACAGGTCTTCATGCATCCAGCTCCTCCTTCATCTTGACATCACGCACGCCGTCGGAGAAGGCTGAGATGATGGCCTCCTCAGTCACCTTGGGAATCTTGAGGCGTGCGTTGTTGAAGCGCTGGATGTACTTCTGCAGGGTCTCCCGGTTGTTGCTTGATGCGGCGCATGTCGCTCACGGGGTGGCCGGTCGCGAGTACCTTGGAAGTTGGCGATGAAGCGGGTGCGCATCTCGTCCCAGGAGGAGATCGTGCCTGGAGCCAGGTTCAGGAGCCAGGTGCGGGCCCCGTCCTTGAGTGCCATGGGAAACCAGTTCGCCATGACCTTCTCGTCTCCGTTGGCAGCTTCGATGCCCAGCTCGTAGAGCTGGAGGAACTCCGCAGGGTCGGCCGTGCCGTCGTAACGAGGAGGCAGGTCTGGCTTGAACTTGCCGGGCCACGCGACGCTGCGTAGCTCGGTGGTGAAGGCACGGCAGCCTGCTGTGGCCACGGGAGGCCTTGGGTGACGGAGAGCTTGGTCTTGCATGTCCCCACGGCGCTGCAGCTGGGAGCAGCGTGGGGTCTTGACATGCTGGAGCAGGAGCATGGTCGCGACGTGCTGGAGCAGGGAGCGCCCGGCAGCTTCTTGCGGGCGAGGGACTTCCTGGCAGCTCTGATCTTGCTGCACTGGCACCTGACGGAGCGGGTTCTGCCCAGGGGCCACGCGCCTTGGAGCCATGGCGCCTTCTTGAGGAGGAGGCGGCCGGGGCACCGCCGGAGAGCGCAGGAGAGCCCCCTGCAGCGCGGACGAGCTCGGCGACGTGGTCGAGCCATTCTTCGTAGACGTCGTCGACGGGACGGTACCGCAGGAGCTCGTTTGCTGCGAAGAGCGCAGCTCGAGCCTCCATGGGTGCGCGAAACGCGCGGACGAAGAACCAGCTCGGGTGAGCGAGGGGGTTGCGGTGCGGCCGTCTTGCCGCACGGACGGATGCTGAGACGATGCTTGCTGCTCGTCCCCCGCCGGGCCGGTGGCGGCGTTGATGGCAGGTGACGGGGAACGGCGAGGAAGCCCGCCGGCAGGAGCCGTCTAGGCGACGCGGGAAGCGAGAGCGGCCCGGCGCTCGGCGCGGGCCCGACGAGCGTCAGACATGGGCGCGATGGTCGGAGGAGAACGGGGTGGTGGAAGACGAATTCTGGCGCACCCCTACCTGGCGCGCCAGATGTCGAATTTCGGGTTCCGGCAGACACTTGAGGTTCGAACACTAGGGTGCGCGCGGAGATTTCGCCTCCTACCTACATGCGCCCCTCCGCCTCGCTAAGATCTAAGCTATGGAAAGAACAACACGAGTGACACAGGGTTTATACTGGTTCGGGCCACCATTGTGGTGTAATACCCTACTCCAATGTGTGGTGTGGTGGATTGCCTCTTGGGATGATGATGATGAACAACACAAGGAAGAACAGCCTCGCGAGGGTCTGCTCTTGGCTGGGGCGATGGACTGCTAGAACGAGTTCAATCACCCTTCTCTCTCTCTCTGATTCTGATTCTCCTCGATCGTTCTTCTCCTAATTCTTCATCTCTCCCTCCTTTGGGGGTGGCTAGTCCTATTTATAGAGGCCCTGGTCCTCTTCCCAAATATCGAGCGGGAAGGGAGCCAACAATGGCGGGCTAATTTGAAGGGGGACAGCTAGTACCAGCTATCCTGACAAAAGTAGTCTTCGCCTGCACAAAGCTCTGGTGGTGACGCCGTCTTGGGCTCCACGATGACCTCTGTCTTGCAGTCCTCCTGGTCTTGGTCTTGTTGCACCGAAATGGCAACCTTTGCCTGACGCCTCGGTACTCCGCGGCTGCGCTTGCTCCCTTTGCACCAAAGAGGAAAGGAGGACACTACGCGGGCTAGCACCCGCCTGGCGCCTTTGGTCGTCATGGCTTGCATCACGGGCACCTCATGAGGTACCCCGCCTTGATCTCTCCGCCTCCTCGCAAGCCAGCCTGGTGAGGCCGTGCCTGAGGAAGCTCCGCGTCGTCCGCCCCGCGAGGCTTGGCCCCTCGCGAGGGTCTTGGGTCTGTGTTGATGAAGATGGGCCGTGCTGGGCCCCCCTTTGAGCCACGCCGCAGGCCGCAGGCAGGCAAGTCTGGGGACCCCCGTTCCCAGAACGCCGACACTTTCTAACATAGTTCTCAATGTAATTTTTCTTTATTGTGGCATGAATGTTCAGATCCGAAAGATTCAAGATAAAAGTTTAATGTTGACATAAAAATAATAATACTTCAAGCATACTAACTAAGCAATTATGTCTTCTCAAAATAACATGTCCAAAGAAAGTTATCCCTACAAAATCGTATAGTCTGGCTATGCTCTATCTTCACCACACAAAATATTTAAATCATGCACAACCCCGATGACAAGCCAAGCAATTGTTTCATACTTTTGATGTTCTCAAACTTTTTCAATCTTCACGCAATACATGAGCGTGAGCCATGGATATAGCACTATGGTGGAATAGAATGGTGGTTGTGGAGAAGACAAACAGGAGAAGATAGTCTCACATCAACTAGGCGTATCAACGGGCTATGGAGATGCCCATCAATAGATATCAATCTGAGTGAGTAGGGATTGCCATGCAACGGATGCACTAGAGCTATAAGTATATGAAAGCTCAACAAAATAAACTAAGTGGGTGCGCATCCAACTTGCTTCCTCATGAAGACCTAGGGTATTTTGAGGAAGCCCATCATTGGAATACACAAGCCAAGTTCTATAATGAAAAATTCCCACTAGTATATGAAAGTGATATCATAGGAGACTCTCTATCATGAAGATCATGGTGCTACTTTGAAGCACAAGTGTGGAAAAAGGATATTAGCATTGTACCTTCTCTCTTTTTCTCTTATTTTTTCTTTTTTTTGGGCCTTCTCTTTTTTTATGGCCTTTCTCTTTTTTTCGTCTGGAGTCTCATCCCGACTTGTGGGGGAATCATAGTCTCCATCATCCTTTCCTCACTTGGGACAATGCTCTAATGATGATGATCATCACACTTTATTTACTTACAACTCAAGAATTACAACTCGATGCTTAGAACAAAATATGACTCTATGTGAATGCCTCCGGTGGTGTACCGGGATGTGCAATGATGCATGAGTGACATGTATGACGAATTATGAACGGTGGCTTTTCCACAAATACGATGTCAACTACATGATCATGCAAGTAATATGACAATGATGAAGCGTGTCATAATAACGGAACGATGGAAAGTTGCATGGCAATATATCTCAGAATGGCTACGGAAATGCCATAATAGGTAGGTATGGTGGCTGTTTTGAGGAAGGTATATGGTGGGTGTATGATACCGGCGAATAGTGCGCGGTATTAGAGAGGCTAGCAATTGTGGAAGGATGAGAGTGCGTATAATCCATGGACTCAACATTAGTCATAAAGAACTCACATACTTATCACAAAAATCTATTAGTTATTGAAACAAAGTATTACGCGCATGCTCCTAGGGGGATAGATTGGTAGGAAAAGACCATCTCTCGTCCCCGACCGCCACTCATAAGACAATCAATAAATAAATCATGCCCCGAGTTCGTCACATAATGGTTCACCATACGTGCATGCTACGGGAATCACAAACTTCAACACAAGTATTTCTCAAATTCACAACTACTCAACTAGCATGACTCTAATATCACCATCTCCATATCTCAAAACAATTATCAAGTATCAAACTTCTCATAGTATTCAATGCACTTCTATGAAAGTTTTTATATTATTCCTAAAAGAAAATTTCCATATTGTTCTAAAGGACTCTCAACATAATATAAGTGAAGCATGAGAGATCAATTATTTCTATAAAATAAAACCACCGCCATGCTCTAAAAGATATAAGTGAAGCACTAGAGCAAAAACTATATGGCTCAAAAGATATAAGTGAAGCACATAGAGTATTCTAATAAATTTAAAATCATGTGAGTCTCTCTCAAAAGGTGTGTATAGCAAGGATGATTGTGGTAGACTAAAAAGCAAAGACTCAAATCATACAAGACGCTCCAAGCAAAACACATATCATGTGGTGAATAAAAATATAGCTCCAAGTAAAGTTACCGATAGACGAAGACGAAAGAGGGGATGCCTTCCGGGGCATCCCCAAGCTTAGGATTTTGGTATCCTTTAATTTTACCTTGGGGTTCCATGGGAATCCGCAAGCTTAGGCTCTTGCCACTCCTTGTTCCATAATCCATCAAATCTTTACCCAAAACTTGAAAACTTCACAACACAAAACTTGAATAGAAAATCTCGTGAGCTCCGTTAGCGAAAGAAAACAAAACACCACTTCAAGGTACTGTAATGAACTCATTCTTGATTTATATTGGTGTTAAACCTACTGTATTCCAACTTCTCTATGGTTTATAAACTCTTTTACTAGCCATAGATTCATCAAAATAAGCAAACAACACACGGAAGACAGAATCTGTCAAAAACAGGACAGTCTGTAGTAATCTGTAGCTAACGCAAACTTTTGGAACCCCAAAAATTCTAAAATAAATTGCTGGACGTGAGTAAATTATCTATTAATCATCTGAAAAAATAATTAACTAAATAGCACCTTCCAAATAAGAATTGCAGCAATTCTTGTGAGCGCTAAAGTTTCTGTTTTTCACAGCAAGATCAAAAAGACTTTCCCCAAATCTTCCCAACGGTTCTGCTTGGCACAAACACTAATTAAACACAAAAAATACAACAAAAAAAGAGGCTAGATAAATTATTTATTACTAAACATGAGAAAAAAGAAAAAAACTAAAATAAAATTGGGTAGCCTCCCAACAAGCGCTATCGTTTAACGCCCCTAGCTAGGCATAAAAGCGAAGATAGATCTAGGTATTGCCATATTTGGTAGGCAATCCATAAGTGGTTCTCATAATAGATTCATATGGTAATTTAAATTTCTTTATAGTGAAGTGTTCCATGCCTTTACTTAATAGAAATTGGAATTTAATATTCCCTTCCTTCATATCAATAATTGCACCAATCGTTCTAAGTAAAGGTCTACCAAGAATAATAGGACATGACGGATTGCAATCTATATCAAGAACAATGAAATCTACGGGCACATAGTTCCTATTTGCAACAATAATAACATCATTAATTCTTCCCATAGGTTTCTTAATAGTGGAATCCGCAAGGTGCAAGTTTAAAGAACAATCATCAAATTCACGGAAACCTAGCAAATCACACAAAGTTTTTGGAATCGTGGAAACACTAGCACCCAAATCACACAAAGCATAGCATTCATGATCTTTAATTTTAATTTTAATAGTAGGTTCCCACTCATCATAAAGTTTTCTAGGGATAGAAACTTCCAACTCAAGTTTTTCATCATAAGATTGCATCAAAGCATCAACGATATGTTTAGTAAAAGCTTTATTTTGACGACAAGCATGAGGAGAATTTAGCATGGATTGCAACAAGGAAATACAATCTATCAAAGAGCAATTATCATAATTAAATTCCTTGAAATCCAAAATAGTGGGTTCATTACTATTTAAAGTTTTAACCTCTTCAATCCCACTTTTACCAATTTTTGCATCAAGATCTAAAAACTCCAAATTTTTGGAACGCCTTCTAGGTAAAGGTGGCTCATCTTCAGTCCCATCATTATCAAGATTCATATTGCAAAACAAATATTTAATAGGAGACACATCAATAACTTTTAGATATTCACCTTTATTTTCATAAAAAATCCGGCTTAGCGGCCATCTTATTAACTAAGGTGGCCTGCTTATCTGAAACTTCAGCAATTAATATTTCAAGATGAGCAATATGAGATTTCAAGCCATAAATTCTTTAGACATATCATCGAGCTCTTTATTCATATAACCCATAAAGCTTTTTTGTTCCTTAAGCTCGTTCCTAAAGAAATTGTTATGCTCAAATTGTAAAGTCATAAAACTCCTGACGTTGCTTTCGATCTCTTCTAACCTTTTAAGGTGAAGATCACAAAATCTAGGTAGAGCCATCATGACAAGCAAGCAATCCAACACACGAGCAAACAATAAGCAAGCGAAAAAGAGGCGAACGGAAAAAGAGAGGGAGAATAAAATGACAAGGGTGAAGTGGGGGAGAGGAAAACGAGAGGCAAATGGCAAATAAGGTAATGCGAGGGATAAGAGTTTGTGATGGGTACTTGGTATGTCTTGACTTGTGCATAGACTCCCCGACAATGGTGCCATAAATGGCTCGTTTTTAGGAGTCAAATCTTGACTTGACTTGGCGCGAATCTCCCCAGCAACGGCACCAGAAATCCTTCTTGCTACCTCTTAAGCACTACGTTGGTTTTCCCTTGAAGAGGAAAGGGTGATGCAGTAAAGTAACGTAAGTATTTCCCTCAGTTTTTGAGAACCAAGGTATCAATCCAGTAGGAGATCACGCTCGAGTCCCACACACCTACACAAAAAAATAAGAACCTCGCAACCAATGCGATAAAGGGGTTGTCAATCCCTTCACGGTCACTTACGAGAGTGAGATCTGATAGATATGATAAGATAATATTTTGGTATTTTTATGATAAAGAGAAATAAAGATGCAAAGTAAAATAAACGGCAATAGAAATAGCTAAGTTTTGGAAGATTAATATGATGGAAGATAGACCCGGGGGCCATAGGTTTCACTAGTGGCCTCTCTCAAGAGCATAAGTATTACGGTGGGTAAACGAATTACTGTCGAGCAATTGATAGAATTGAGCATAGTTATGAGAATATCTAGGTATGGTCATGTATATAGGCATCACGTCCGTGACAAGTAGACCGAAATGATTCTGCATCTTCTACTATTACTCCACACATCGACCGCTATCCAGCATGCATCTAGAGTATTAAGTTCATATGAAGAGAGTAATGCTTTAAGTAAGATGACATGATGTAGAGGGATAAACTCATGCAATATGATATATACCCCATCTTTTTATCCTCGATGGCAACAATACAATACGTGCCTTGCTGCCCCTGCTATCACTTGGAAAGGACACCGCAAGATTGAACCCAAAGCTAAGCACTTCTCCCATTGCAAGAAAGATCAATCTAGTAGGCCAAACCAAACTGATAATTCGAAGAGACTTGCAAAGATAAACCAATCATACATAAAAGAATTCAGAGGAGATTCAAATATTGTTCATAGATAAACTTGATCATAAACCCACAATTCATCGGATCTCGACAAACACACCGCAAAATAAGATTACATCGAATAGATCTCCAAGAAGATCGAGGAGAACTTTGTATTGAGATCTAAAGAGAGAGAAGAAGCCATCTAGCTAATAACTATGGACCTGAAGGTCTGAAGTAAACTACTCACACATCACCGGAGAGGCCATGGAGTTGATTTAGAGGCCCTCCGTGATCAATGCCCCCTCCGGCGGAGCTCCGGAAAAGGCACCAAGATGGGATCTCTCGGGTACAGAAGGTTGCGGCGGTGGAATTAGGTTTTCGTGGTGCTCCTGGATGTTTGGGGTACGTGGACATATATAGGAGGAAGATGCCTCGTGTCCTCCTCGTTTGTTTCTTGACGCCCACTCCAAGTCTCCTGGATCACGTTTGTTGAGGAAATCATGTTCCTGAAGGTTTTATTCCGTTTGGACTCCGTTTGATATTCCTTTTTGGCGAAACCCTAAAATAGGCAAAAAAAACATCAATTTGGGTCGGGCCTCCGGTTAGTAGGTTAGTCCCAAAAATGGTATAAAACTATAAAATAAAGCCCATTAACATCCAAAATAGATAATATAATAGCATGGAGCAATCAAAAATTATAGATACGTTGGAGACGTATCAATGACATGCCTTCCTATTTTTGGTACACACTACATCTATGTGTTAACCATGTTCTTACATGAAACTACCTCTCTTCTGTATCCTGCATCAATCACTTACGATGAGACACCTTTATTAGTTGCATATTGCATATTATTTCTAGCCTATTGCTATGTATTGTTTCTAATTTGGTCAAATGCATTTGTTAGACAACCCTTTTAATTTGGCAAAGTGATATTGGTTTCATCTTTCATATGGTTTCTAGGTTGCATTGCTTCTAACTAGTTCAAACACCTTGTGCTTAGTTTACACTTTATACATCATACATGTCAATATGTCATGTCATCCTGTTTTTAATACATATTCCATCCTCCTATCATGCGACTGTCTTACATGAAAGTAGTGTTCGTCAGTATCATGCATCAATGAGTTCTGAAGAGCAAATTTTATTCCTTTTTCTTGTGGGTTTGACTTGATAAGGCAAAATCAAAAAAGAGGAAGGAAAAGAGTAAGGAAGGCGATGATGGTGGTCCTCTGCAGCAACGTAAACGGAGCATCTGTACGGATTCTCCTTGTACTGCTAGTGCATTACAAGTTCCAAGTCTCCGCTTCCCTACTCCACCATCCAAGGTGCTTGCTCTAACTTGGCAGTGTGATATCTGGTTGCATGTTGCATATGGTGTCTAGCTTGTATTGCTCCTAATTAGTGTAAACTGCATCTTCTTACCTTACACATGATACGTCTAAATATGCCATGCTTTCCTGTTTTTGGTACATACTATATCTGTCTATCACACCATGTTCTTACATGAAACTACTCTTCTTGTGTATCCCGCGTCAGTCACATATGATGGGACACCTTTAAGTTGGCAGTGTGATATTGGTTTGCATCTTGAATATGATTTGTAGCATGTAGTGCTTCTAGTTTGATGAACGCCACCTATGACGAGACAATTTTAACTTGGCAGAGTGATATTGATTGCACCTTCCATATGGTGTCTAGCTTGCAGTGCTTCTAATTTGTTGAAGTGCCTTCTGCTTACTTACCACATCATAGGTGTGAATATTTCAAGCTGTCTAGTTTTTCGTACATATTCCATCCTGGTATCATGACTTTGCCTTTCATCAGAGTAGTGTTTGTCAGTATCATGCATGAATGAGTTCTGAAGAGCGAATTTTATTCCTTTTTCTTGTCGGTTTGACCTCACAATGCAAAATCAATAAACCAGAAGGAAATTCGTAAGGCATTGGACGATGGTGGTCCTTCCGAGCAACTGAAACAGAGGCTCTCTATAGATTCTACTCTGCCATCCTCCCAACAAGATTCGCAAGACAATGCAAGGCTAGACAGTCAACGTAGCTGTGTAGACGATGAGCACATCTCCCCTACTCCACCATCATAGGTGCTTGCTCTAACTTGGCACTATTATATGTGGTTGCATGTTGCATATGATGTCTAGCTTTTATTGCTTCTAACTTTGTTGAATTGCATCTGCTTACTTTACACATAATGCCTGTGAATATGACACATGTTCCTGTTTTTAGAACATACATGTAGATGATGAGCACATATCCCCTACTCCACCATCCCAGGTGCTTGCTCTAACTTGGAACTGTTATATGTGGTTGCATGTTTCGTATGATGTCTAGTTTGTATTGCTTCTGATTTTGTTGAATTGCATCTGCGTAGCTTACAACTTATACCTGCAACGATCACTTACCCATAAGACACATTTAACTTGGGAGCGTGATGTAGGTTTCATGTTGCATATGTTGTATAGCCTGTATTTCTTCTGTTTTGATTAAATTGCACCTGCTGAGTTTATACGTTATACATGTGCATATGGCATGCCTTTCTATGTCTAGAATACACTTCATCTATCAATCATACCATGTTCTTACATCAAAATACTATTGTTGTGTACCCCGCATCAGTCACTCATGATTGGACGCTTTTAACATGGCAGTTTGATAGTGGTTGCATCTTGCATTGATTTCTACGTTGTACTGCTTCTAATTTTTCGAAATGCCACTTATGACAAGACACTTTTAACTAGGCAGAGTGATATTGGTTGCATCTTTCATATGGTGTCTAGCTTGCATTACTTCTATTTTTTAAATCCTTCTGCTTAGTTTACACATTGTAGCTATGAACATGTCACGCCGTCTTGTTTTTCTTACATATTCCATCATCATACGGTTCTCTTACATCAAAGTATTGCTTGTCTGTATCATGCATCAATGAGTTCTGAAGAGCGATTTTATTCTTTTGTGTTGTGGGTACGCCTTGACATGGCAAAGTCAAAAAAGAGCAAGGAAAAGAATATAGTAGGGAATGGTGTTACTCGTCGGGTGAAACAGAAAAGGATCTTCCCTCGAGATTCTACTGGTACTTATAGTGCAGTAGAAGGTCCAAGTCCACCGGCTAAATCTACAAACACAGTATCACCTGCTCCACCAGCTGCAGCAGCCGCTTCAACTGTACCAGCATCTCAACGAGTTACTCGTTCGTTTGCTCCGGAACTGGCCAGTTCCCAAGCTGCATTCACACCTAACACTACTTCTGAAGCACTGCTGACACAACAGGACTTGGCAAGATCAGATGAACCTCATGAGCATCAACACCAAGACGGTACCTGACCGAGTCAAGTTGCAGTTGCATGCTCCTTTATATGTACTCTCACAGTTTGATGTGCACTATCACTTTCCATATTCGTTGTTGAACTAGCACCACAGCGCAAGCGGAAACAGACATAAGGGATAATTCTTGATAGATTAACAAAATCTAAAGGAGGAAGAATGGAGATCCATTTTGAGGCAGGTTTAAAAAGGCCACGTGATGCTACAGAGTCAGCCGAGTTAGTATCAGAGGTAGCCATTGCCGTTAGGTGTCATGCACGTATCCTCTGAACATGGATCCAGTACATGAATGAGAAAGACAATACCCATTTTAACACCTTCCTTGACCATTTATCCGTAAGTAATGTTATTCATCGCAATTTGTAATATTGTCTTGCTCTGTGCCATACTTTCTAGCTTCCTACTAATAAGACTCACATTCTTTTTTCAACAGATGATGTTCAAGTTGGATCCGAAAGATGATGCAACTAAACAAGCATGCACTCATGTTTTTTAGTCTGCTCTGCGACAGTATCGGCACCACATTAGAGAATCTCACTTTGAAGGCAAGGCCAACAATGAAATCTCCCAAACATCTCCAGTGGAATATATTATAGATGAAGACTGAACAACCCTTGTTAAACACTGGTCTAATCCAAAGTATCAGGTAGGGTATATGTATTTGATCAGACCACATACTGAACTTGTATTTATGTATGTGCCTTACAAGTGTATCTTCTTCTAGGCTAATTGTTTGAAGAACAAGACCAATGATGTCTACTACACAACCTTCTTCTTGTAGATGTTGTTGGGCCTCCAAGTGTAGATGTTTGTAGGACAGTAGAAAATTTCCCTCAAATGGATGACCTAAGGTTTATCAATCCGTGGGAGGCGTAGGATGAAGGTGGTCTCACTCAAACAACCCTGCAACCAAATAACAAAGAGTCTCTTGTGTCCCCAACACACCCAATACAATGGTAAATTGTATAGGTGCACTAGTTCAGCGAAGAGATGGTGATACAAGTGCAATATGGATGGTAGATATAGGTTTTTGTAATCTGAAAATATAAAGACAGCAAGGTAACTAATGATAAAAGTGACCGTAAACGGCATTGTAATGCATTGAAACAAGGCCTAGGGTTCATACTTTCACTAGTGCAAGTTCCCTCAACAATAGTAACATAATTGGATCATATAACTATCCCTCAACATGCAACAAAGATTCACTCCAAAGTCACTAATAGCAGAGAACAAACGAAGAGATTACGGTAGGGTACGAAACCACCTCAAAGTTATCCTTTCTGATCGATCTATTCAAGAGTCCATAGTAAAATAACACGAAGCTATTATTTCTGTTCAATCTTGTCGGATTTCGGGTTCCGGCAGACCCTTGAGGTTCGAACACTGGGGTGCGCGCGGAGATTTCGCCTCCTACCTACCTGCACCCCTCCGCCTCGCTAAGATCTAAGCTATGGAAAGAACAACACGAGTGACACAGGGTTTATACTGGTTCGGGCCACCGTTGTGGTGTAATACCCTACTCCAGTGTCGGAGACGTATTAGTTCACATCATGGTATTTCGGTTATTGCATACCATTTTCTCCTTTTTCGAATCCATAACAGGTTATTACTTACCTTGTTTTTCCTGGAGCTGCCTCTTCACCTGGCCCAGCTCCACCCCAGCCTTCGCCAGTTTCTGCTTCAGTCTAGAGACTTCGGCAGTATGCGAGGCCGCGACCAATAGCGACGCCAGCGCATACATTCAGACAAATTCAGTTAGTTTCCTGCAATAGGAGATTGATCCTCTGTCCAGTTTTTTCTTTTCAAACACCGGACAGTGTCTCAGGGGCTACTGTCTATATTGGGATTTTCTCCTTTTTTGCCCTGCTTACCTCAAAACCTGTTAAGAGGCTGCTGCTGGCTTCGGTTAGTCCGCTCTTGGCAGACTGAACCCTTTCAATTACCATGCCCATAAGGACACGGTGCTCATCCACAATGGAAGCGCCTCGCAGCACTTCCAGCAGATTATCCGATGCCCCTGGTTGGACAGGGGTCACCGGGGGAACATGCATCCCCCTTCTTCCGAAGGAGGTCGCGTGCCGGATTCCGGAGCAGCCTCGGTCTCCGGAATTGAGTCCGGCTGAGGGTCGAACTGAGTACGGCCCTCCCCACCAGTCTCCATGGGGATTGGTTCCCCTTGGTGTTCGGCGACGGGGATTTCGCCTTCTGGCGCCTCCTGAGCCTCTGCCCCGCCTAGAACAGTCCTTCGGGACAGCACCTCCGCATCATCCTTGGCCTTAGGGGAGTGAGCGACTGGCGGTGAATCGCTGGCCATCGCCTTGGAATCCAGCAAGCCTCCTGATGAGGATCGCGGGGAGCTGTTGTGGGCCGGACTACAATAAACATAACTACTCATCTCAATGCAGTGAGGAGGAGAAACTTTATGGGTGGATACAAGTCTTAGTACTTACGATGCGGCCCGAGGCTTAGCGTGGGGGCGTCTCTCCGGACTGTTGTCGACGTCCCATGCGGAGTTATCCGCGAGGGAGCCCTTCCCCTTCTTCGGCGCCTCTACCTCCAAAGTTGTGGAGGCTGCCCTCTTCTTCCTCCCCCCATCAGGGGGAGAGTCGCTTTCCTCCTCCTCATCCTCGTCGTCTTCGGCGGCAGGGGAACGGGTCTTGTCTTCGGACGTCATGTCCAAAGTGCCCTTGCAGCGGGGGCCACTCTGGACCCCCTTGGCCTTTCCTATGGCCTTCTTCTCTGGTGCGTTATAAGGCGCCGGCTCCAGCATCTTCGCTAAACGCGGGATGACTGGTTCTTCACGCAGGGGAGCCGGTCACCGGATCTGCTTCACCTTCTTCAACCAGTACTGAAAAAGCAATGATAATAAAATCTTAGGTATCACCCTTGAAACAAACAAGTAGGGGATGTGTTAAAGATAACATACCTCGTTGGGGAGGTGATTTATGTCGTGACCACGGTCCGAATCTGTGGCTGGCGGTATCTCATTGCCCTTGAAGAGCAGCTTCCAGGCATCTTCGTGAGCTGTTTCGAAGAGACTTTCCAAGGTGTGGTGCTTTTTCGGGTTGAAATCCCATAGAGGGCAGCTTCGGCTCTGGCAGGGGAGGATCCGGCGCACCATCATCACTTGGATTACGTCGACAAGCTTGATGTACCTATCGATCATGCTTTGAATGCATGTTTTCAGCGCAATCAGCTCGTCTGACGAACACTAGTTCAGGCCCTTCTCGACCCAGGAGGTGAGTCGCACGGGAGTGCCAGAGTTGAATGCGACAGCCGCGGCCCAGGTGGCACCGCGGGGTTCAGTGATGTAGAACCATTGTTTCTGCCATTCCTTGACAGACTCCACGAATGTGCCTTTTAGCCAAGAGACATTGGTGAGCTTGCTCACCATGGCGGCCCCGCACTCTGCGTGATGTCCATCCACCACCTTGGGCTTCACGTTAAAGGTTTTGAGGCACAGCCCGAAGTGGGGTTGGATGCGGAGGAAGGCCTCGCACACGACGATGAACGCCGAGATATTGTGGAAGGAGTTCGGGGATAGATCGTGGAAGTCTATCCCGTAGTAGAACATTATTCCGCGGACGAAGGGGTGGAGTGCAAACCCTAGCCCGCAGAGGAAATGGAGGAGGAACACTACCCTCTCGTCGGGCTTCGGCGTGGGAATGATTTGTCCTTGGGCTGTAAGACGGTGGGCGATTTCCTTCGCCAGGTACCCGGCCGCCCGAAGCTCGGCGATGTCCTCCTCCTTGACGAAGGAAGCCATCCACTTGCCTTAACCTCCGGATCCGGACATGGTTCAGTGCTTTTTCGAGTGGGAAACAGATGAGAACTTCGGCGCTAGATCTCAAGACTAGAAGGGTAGGAAGAAGGCATGGGGGAAGAAGGAGGAATCTTATCTCCTTATAAGGGCAGTGAATATTGAACGCAACCCCACTCGCCTCAAAATTCTCCTACTCCCAAGGGCTGTGTAAACGACACGGTTGGGTTACCCACGCCCGTATTGATGAGTATCCCGTAATAAGGGGACATGATCTCTGCTTTGACAAGACGTGCCAATGACAACCACGTCTCGAAATGTGGAGCCGCACGCAAAAAACGGTTCGAAATTATGGCCGGATGGATGTGATGTCATGTTGTAAAAGTTGTCAGCGGATTGGACTCATGTATTATTATATTGTCTCTATGGTTGTGTGTGGTGTGTGTTACAGGTCCGGACACGATCAATTCGTCCGAAGACTATTTTTGGAGTTCGGAAGGAGGAACCCGCCTTGCAATGCCGAAGATAGCACTATGCGCCGGATACCTTGTCATTGAAGCCAGGTTCAGGGGCTACTGAGGGAGTCCTGGACTAAGGGGTCCTCGGGCATCTGACCTGTTTTCCATGGGCCGAACTGATGGGTTGTGAAGATACAAAGACCGAGGACTGCAACCGTGTACGGATGGGACTCTCCTTGGTGTGGAAGGCAAGCTTGGCGTCGAATATGTAGATTCCTTTCTTTGTAACCGACCTTATGTAACCCTAGATCCTCCCGGTGTCTATATAAACCGGCGGACTTAGTCCGGATAGGAGACTGATTATCATAGCCGTACAAGCTAGACCTCTGGGGTTTAGCCCTTATGATCTCGAGGTAGATCAACTCTTGTAATACTCCTATTCATCAATATCAATCAAGAAGGACGTAGGGTATTACCTCCATAGAGAGGGCCCGAACCTGGGTAAACATCGTGTCCCTTGTCTCCTGTTACCATCGACCTTAGATGCACAGTTCGGGACCCCCTACCCGAGATCCGCCGGTTTTGACACCGACAGTGGGAGCAGAGTCATCCTCGTTAGCATCAGCGTTGGTGAAGAGTCCATCATCTTCAGTATCGAAGATGGACTTGGTGACGTATGCTGAAGCTAAAGCCAGGCTTGCCACGCCTGAATCAGATTCCTCTTCGGACTCCACCTCCTCAGATGCAGACTCCTTCTCTGAATCCATTTCCTTGCCAACAAACGCACGACCCTTGCTAGATGAGCTCTTCTTGTGTGATGAAGACTTCGACGAAGACTTGGAAGAAGACTTTGAGGATTTCTTCTTCTTCTTGTCATCAGACTCATATTCCTTGCTCTTCTTCTTCTTGTTCTCATTGTCCCAATGAGGACATTCAGAGATGTAGTGACCGGGTTTATTGCACTTGTGGCATGTTCTCTTCTTGTAGTCACGGGAGGAAGCTTCATCATATCTTGAGCTGGATCTTGAAGACTGTCTGGAAGCCTTTCTTCCTAGTGAACTTCTGGAACTTCTTCACTAGCATAGCAAGATCCTTTCCAATATCTTCAGGATCATCAGAACTGCAGTCAGATTCTTCTTCAGATGAGGAAACAACTTTTGCCTTCAAGGCGCGAGTTCAGCCATAGTTGGGACCGTAGATATCTCTTTTCTCGGAAATCTGAAACTCATGTGTGTTGAGCCTTTCAAGTATGTCAGACGGATCGAGTGTCTTGAAGTCAGGGCGTTCTTGAATCATCAGGGCTAGGGTGTCAAACGAGCTGTCAAGTGATCTCAGGAGCGTCTTGATGATTTCATGCTTGGTGATCTCAGTAGCGCCGAGAGCTTTAAGCTCATTTGTGATGTCAGTGAGGCGATCAAACATGAGCTGAACATTCTCATTGTCGTTTCTCTTGAAGCGGTTGAAGAGGTTGCGAAGGACACTGATCCTTTGATCTCTCTGGGTCGAGACACCTTCATTGACCTTGGAGAGCCAGTCCCAGACTAGCTTCGATGTTTCCAGAGCATTCACAGGGCCATACCGCCGTTTGGTCAGATGACCACAAATGATGTTCTTGGCAGTAGAATCCAGTTGAACGAACTTCTTGACATCAGCAGGGGTGACACCTTCACTAGTCTTGGGAACACCATTCTTGACGACATACCATAGGTCGACATTAATGGCTTCAAGATGCATACACATCTTATTCTTCTAGTAGGGATATTCAGTTCCATAAAAGACGGGGCACGCAGCGGAGACTTTGATTATCCCTGTAGTCGACATAGCTAAAACTCCAGGTGGTTAATCCAAATCACATAGAACAAGGGAGTACCTTGCTCTGATACCAATTGAAAGTGCTAGTTATCGACTAGAGGGGGGCTGAATAGGCGATTTTTATGGAAGTCTTCAAAACATGGAAGTTTCGAAGACAAAGGATAGAAATGAACCTATAAACATGAAGTGGAAGGTAGACTACACTAGGCAAGCCATAGTCAAGTATACAATGAAATGAAAGCACGAAGACTAATAGCAACTAGGCAGTATGGATCAGGATGGAAGATAGTATGAAGCCAATCAGAACAAACAGTCACACAGTGAAGATAAACAGATAATGCAAACAGACAATGACTTCACAAGTACCAACTGTAAATAAAGAGAAGGGATGGATAGAACCATTTGCTTGTTGAAGACAATGATTTGTTGGACCAGTTCCAGTTGCTGCGACAACTGTATGTCTGGTTAGGGAGGCTGAGATTTAACTCAGAAGACCATGTCTTCACCTTATTCCCCTTGAGCTAAGGACACACAGTCCTCGCCCAATCACTCAGGTAAGTCTTCAAGGTAGACTTCTAAACCTTCACAGACTTTGTTCACCGACGATCCACAATGACTCTTGGATGCTCAGAATGCGACACCTAACCGGCTGGAGGATTCACAGTCCTCAAGTGTAACAAGTCTTCAGATCACACAGATAGGAAGACTTCAGTGATGCCTAACACTCTTTGGCTCTGGGTGTTTAGGGCTTTATCCTCGCAAGAATTTCTCTCTCAAAAGCTTCGGAGGTGGGTTGCTCTTAAACGACAAAAGCCGTGCACTAACTCTGAGCAACCACCAATTTATGGTGTAGGGGGTGGGCTATTTATAGCCACTAGGCAACCCGACCTGATTTGTCTGAAATGACCCTGGCTCACTAAGGAACTGACATGTGTTCCAATGGTCAGATTTCGAACACACGTGACAGCTTGACTTGGGCTAAAAGTAAAGCTGACTTATCCTGCTCTGGATAAGATTTGCTCTCATTTTTCTTCGCTCGAAGACTTAGGATTTGGTTGAGCATCACTTTAGTCATCCTGACTATGTTCACTTGGACCCCACTTAACAGTACGGTGGTTCCTATGACTCAACAAAGAAGAAGATGAAACTACGAAACAACTATGTCTTCGCGCTCCAAAGTCTTCATGCGATGTCTTCTCATGTCATAGTCTTCAATGTGAGTATCTTCACATACCACCATTGTCTTCAGTGTCTTCACACATTTTTAGGGGTCATCTTCGGTAGGTAAAACGAATCAATGAGGGACTACTACCTGTGTTATCCTGCAATTCTCGCAAACACATTAGTCCCTCAACCAGGTTTCTCGTCAATACTCCAAAACCAACTAGGGGTGGCACTAGATGCACTTACAGGTCCCGACTATCAGGCACTTCCTTGCGTGCGAAGATGTAGCTGGTGGGTCCCAGCAGTCAGGGGGGCGAATCGTTTTTTTGCCCGGACACACTTCCTTGCGTGCGATGATGTAGCTGGTCGGTCCCAGCAGTCAGGGGGAAACATTTTTTCGTGAAATACGATGGCCTGTCCGGTGGGTCCCCGCTGTCAGGTGGAGGAATAATTATTTTGCGCGTAATAAGGAGGCACTTCCTTGCTGCGGCCGTGGACCCAGCTGTCAGCCTCTCCACGTACAGTCCACGTCCGATGGAAGCCGTTCCTTGACCATGTTGACCATGCCGCGCCGAGAGCACTAGGGCGGTGGACGACGGCGAGGCCTAGGAATGGGACGACGTGGAGCCGGGGAAGACGCGACAGTGGATGCCCACGCGTAGAGGAGTATGAGGGTTCACTCGTTCGATGCGGTGTGAGGCTGCCGTCGCCGCAGAATAACAGGGGGTGTGGGTTAGTAGAGGGATGGCCTGGCCAGCGGTGGGAGTAGTAGGGGGTGGTGAGGCCTCCACCGCATCGCAATCGGCCACGGGAGGCAGGAGCACGAGGCATGACCGATGCTGGTTTGGGCGGCTGGAGCAAGAAGACCAGAGGTTGAAGAAGCAATACGGTCGTTGGATGGACATCGTACGGTCACTGGAGCTAGAATAGTGCATATTGACTAAGTTGACAAAGCCCTCCATCCCCGTCAACTTAGTAGGCCCACAAGTCAGCCTACAACTATACTGGTTCCCAGCTAGCAGGGGGAGTATTTATTTTTTTGTGCGTAATAAGGAGGCCCTTCCTTGCGTGCGAAGATATAACTGGTGGGTCCAAGCTGTCAGCAGCGGTAACATTTTTTTCGCGAAATACAGAGGCCTTTTGGTGGGTCCCAGATGTCAGGTGGAGGAATCATTATTTTGCGCGTAATAAGGAGGCATTACCTTATGTGCGGCCGTGGACCCAGCTGTCAGCCTCTCCACGTACAGTCCACTTCAGATACATGTCGGTCGTTGACCACGTTGACCAGGTCGCGCCAAGAGCACCAGGGCGGTGGACGACGGGGAGGCCTAGGAAGGGAACGACACGGAGGCAGGGAAGACTCGACAGTTGTTTCCCACGCGGTGGGGAGTACGACTGTACAAGGGTTTACTGGTTCGTCTGCCGTCGCCGGAGAATAACAACAGGTGTGGGTGAGTAGAGGGATGGCTAGGCCAGCGATGGGAGTATGGTGGGGCTGTGAGGCCTGCGCGGCAGCACAGCTGGCCGCGGGGAGGAGGGGACAGGCAGTCCCGCCGGCGCTTGTTTGAGTGACTAGAGCAGGAAGAGCAGAGATTGAAGAAGCACGACGGCCGTTGGATGGACATCCAACAGTCACTGCTTGTGCGTCAACCTTTTTTTAGGAAAGCCTAAAATTTGTGGAAAACATCATACAACCCATCTGCCATTATTTCTAATAATTTACAGCCCATTTGCTAATTCTTAAGGTTTTTTTGGAGCCCATATTCTTTTTGTTAGCATTACATACCATATTGTGGCCACGGTTAAAAAATTATACGAAATTTTGCATATTTCGGTGCGGTCCGAACTGTTTTTAATCCCGAAATTTCGAGTCACATTCAAACTGATTTTAAAAATAAATGTATATCAATATAAAATCCAACAAATTGTCCACGCATAAAAATCAATGCAAATTAAAATCTCGAAATGAAAAAAAAGAATTTTGAAACTAATTGCCGGTTTGATGTGTTTTAAAAATGTACAACCCATTTCTCATTACTGATAGGCCATTTTCTCGGCCAGCCGAATGAAGCTCTCCTCGTCTTGAAAGATTTGCACCCCAATAGGCCTGACAAAGTGACTTACTTATCAAATCACAAAAACACTGGGCTGTGGCCGTGGAACCAGCTGTCAGCCTCTCCACGTACAGTACTCTTCCGATGGAAGTTGGTCGTTGACCACATTGACCACGCCGTGCCGAGAGCACCAAGGCGGTGGACGATGGCGAGGCCTAGGAAGGGGACAACGCGGAGCTGGGGAAGACGTGACAGTGGATGCTCACGTGGAGAGGAGTACGAGGGTTCACTGGTTCGGCTGCGGTGTGAGGCTGCCGTCGCCGCAAAATAACAGGGGGTGTGGGTGAGTGGAGGGATGGCTTGGCCAGCGATGGGAGTAGTATGGGGGCGGTGAGGCCTCCGCGATAGCACAGCCGGCCACGGGAGGCAGGAGCAGGTGGCACGACCGGCACTGCTTTGGGTGGCTGGAGCAAGAAGACTAGAGGTTGAAGAAGCACTAAGGCCGTTGGATGGACATCATACGGTCACTGGAGCTAGAATCGTTCATATTGACTAAGTTGACAAAGCCCTCCGTCCCCGTCAACTTAGTAGGCCCACAAGTCAGCCTCCCACTGTGGTGGGTCCCAGCTGGCAGGGGGGTATTCATTTTTTGTGCGCAATAAGGAGGCACTTCCTTGCGTGCGAAGATATAGTTGGTGGGTACGACCTGTCAGCGGAGGGAACGTTTTTTTCGTGAAATACAGAGGCCCTTCCGGCGGGTCCCAGATGTCAGGTGGAGGAATCATTATTTTGCACGTAATAAGGAGGCATTTCCTTGTGTGCGGCCGTGGACCCAGTTGTCAGCCTCTCCACATACAGTCCACTTCCGATGGATGTCGTTCGTTGACCACATTGACCACGCCGCGCCAAGAGCACTAGGGCGGTGGACGATGGCGAGGCCTATGAAGGGAAATGACACGGAGCGGGGAAGACACGACAGTGGCTTCCCACGCGGTGGAGAGTACGAGGGTTGACTGGTTCGGGTGCCGTCGCCGGAAAATAACAAGAGGTGTGGGTGAGTAGAGGGATAGACAGCCAGGGATGCGAGTTATATGATGGGGCCGTGAGGCCTGCCCGGCAGCACAGCCGGCCACGGGAGGCGGGAGTAGGCGGTTCTGACGGTGCTGGTTTGGGCGGCTAGGGCAGGAATATCAGAGACTGAAGAAGCACGATCGCCGTTAGATTGACATCTAACGGTCTGATGCTGGTAGAGTTGATTGTTGACTAAGTTTCTTTTTTGATAAACCTTGTGTACGCATGAACTTAGTAGGCCCACAAGTCAGCCTCCAAACCTGTGGCAGACAACATAGAGCCCATTTGCTATTTTTAAATAATTTGCAGCCCATTTGCTAATTCTTAAGTAATTTATTACAACCCATTTTCTGCCCAGGACCATGGTCAAAAAGTTCAACCTTATTTTGCATATTTCGGTGGAGTCCGAACTTTTGTAATCCCGAAATGATAAACATTTTTTAAGAACTTATTGATTTGCCAAAAAAAATTGTTTTGTCTTTGTAAGCAAATAAGACGTGGGACAATTGAGTTGGTTTAAGGGAAAACCAGTGGTAAAAAAATCAGTGCTAGGAGGGAAAACAACAACAAAAATAAGGATGTAAATATGAAAAGGGAATTTTATGTATTTTCAATATAATGATACATGTATATGAACTAGTAAAACTATAGGTAGATATTAGAAAACAGATGTAGGACACGTGTTTCAAGAGGAAAATAGAATTGGGCTGTGTGTTTGATTTAGTAAAAAAAAGTGCCTGCGGATGTTGTAAGACAAAATATAACTAACGTTGGCGGGCCAGAGGCCAGTAGATACCTGCTGGATCTTTGTGCCCCATTGTCATCATGGGCTGGTCCTGTTAAAAACAAAACCAAGCCTGGGTAGTCTACAGCCCAGTTGAAACTTGCTCGACCTGAAAAAACAATATACGTGCTCAATAAACAAGAGAATTCTGCAAGTACAGACTGATAACTGGGATGCAGCAGGGATATTGTTTTTTCATCGTGATAATAAGAGCATGCACTTGTTTCAAAAAAATTGGAGAACTGGGAATTCGAACGGCAGGTGCTTATGCTACCCATCAAATAAAAATCAGGTGCCTGAAAATTCGTTTTGAAACAAATGATTCAGCTTTATATCCACGTCGACCCTCGGCATGACGGTTGGAAGCAAATGCCAAGTTCATACCAAAAGATCGTTAACAACAATACCAACTTGCAGACGACAAGGTAGTACAAGTACCAATACCAAACTAACTTATAATCTTTTTACTCCTGGCCCTAGTGTTCGTCTGGTAGAAAATCTTGCAGAGGACCATCTCCCGCTCCTTCTCTTGCTCCAGGTCCCCGAGGTGGTACTGGTGCATCACCTAGTTGGTCCTCTGCTGGTCAAAGTTCTTGTTGGTGTGCAGCACCAGAACCTTTTTGCTGCCCATCTGCCGCCCGTTGACCATCAGCGACAAGGTATTGCCAGTGTTTTGCCACATCGCGTGCATGCCGCACTCCGACTGTATCTTGCGACGCGTCCACGTGCCCCTTTTGAACGCCCTAGAATTGCGCTGGAAGAAATGCTTGATTAGGCCACTCAAGTGTGATACCTGCAGTATTGTCGAATACAGGTTTTAGTGTACGTAGTTGGCATTTTCATAACATCTTTGGCATGTTGCAGTCACTTGTTTCACTTTTTATTAACTGTCAAATTGTAATTGCTTCACCAGGTCTATGTCTAAAAAGAAAAATAGAGCTATAAACAAAGGAATATGTTTGTGCAAGTAGACGGCCGATCGGTGTCTTACCTGGAAGTTTCTTAGGATGGGTGTAGCATATGCCGTGCTCGCTGTCGATGGTTGGTATGAACAAATCGATGAGAGGGTGAGATCTCGCACTGTCAGCACTCACTTTGGCCTCAAGGTGCTCAATCAGCTCCTGATCCATGGGATCGAACTTGACGCCAGCCGGTAGCACCGTCCAATCCTTCTTCGACTTGCATGGGTTAATTCCAGTTATATGGTACTCAATGTATGATCAATCGACTGTTTTAAGTGAATGATGAAATATTTCGATAGATAAGTGGTACTCCAAATCTGAAGTCCAGAATACCCGAACACGCTGCCGGGATTCTTGTGTCACCTCACGCGCAGCGTGTTGTCACGTCAATTCAATGTGTGGACATGATGAATAATTTGACCGATGTATACTAGTACTGCTACTGTGCTACTTACTAGTCGTATTTAGTGTCACATTTTAACCATAGGTTTAACTAACAAGTACGCACTTGAAGCCTAAGTGATATATAGATATATATACTGGACAACATCTCCATCATCATTATCAGTACATCCTGCGCAGGTGAGTTAGGATGCACTTGATCCCAGAAAGGTATCTATCCTTCAAACCAGAGGAGTGCTTCAAACTAACAACAATACATAATATCCAACAAAAGAGGGTCGTGCTACAACAACAGAATACATGGCTCAGTCTACATATCAGTATGAATCAAGTTGTGCATATTTGCTGTTGGCATGAACCACATCGCCGCATGTCGGGTTTGCAAAAGCCATCCATCGCATGGAAGCTTGATGCCTTTCACACACTGAAGATTATCTGGCAACAAGCTGTGTCGACGAATCTCTGGATATGGTGATTCATGAAACCCATGGTATGATGTGTAAACACAGTCCCCCCTGGCGAATGGAAGTTGCATAGCACGGTAATCATCGCCGGTGATATGATCGATGATTGGTTGGATGATCGGATAATTGAGCCCGAGGAACATGGAGTGGTTGCCGAGGCTGTAAACCCGCCTCCAATTGAATACGCCTGGCCCAACGGAGCTGGGATCTTTCTCGAACACGAAGTAGCCATAGCCATCAATGTCACGAACGCCCCAGGCATTGTACTGCATGTGGTTTGATGAAATGGTTTGGTCAATTTGGTACGTGCAAATGAGAATCAAATGACCACCGTCAGCTTAACGAGCGATAAACCACCACCCATTGGCTGGTATGATTCCAGGTCCTGGAATCATGAAGGCCAGCGCATTTGCGTCTGCTACAACAATTCAAATTGGAAACCAAAAGGACAAAAATAAACAATCATGTTGAGAGTATGTGTGGAATTAAGATTATTATAACAGTGACACATATCATAGACAGAGAATTGCAATGCCGTGGTCATAATCATACCCCAAGTTAAAAAAAGCCAATGGCTTTCATATTCTAGCAATATACCATGGTTCGAACATCATGTAATAATGAGAGGAAAACATATATGACAGGGCCTACTCATATTCTACCATAGCACTTACTACAGTTATCATATCAACTCTAAGCAATAACATGCGTTGTTATAAAAATCCTGGAAATGAGAGTAACATGTAGCAATCATGAGGTTATACTCATAATATCTATTCTAATAATCATTAGATACCAATTGTTCTCATATCAACTCTAACAATAACATGTGTGGTCATAAAAATCTAGGAAATGAGAGGTACATATAGCAATGATGTGGTTATAGACATACTATATATTCTAAATTTGTAACAATGAACAGGCAGTCGTATTCTTAAGGTAAAGATGATATGAGATAGAACAATTACACGACGATAGATTCCACCAGTATAGGCAGCCAATCTGTGCGTCGACCACATAAATGATGCCATCGTGCACTATAGCATCAGACAGAAGTGTTGGGTAAAGAGGATCGACGATGAGCCATAACCATGTATGGCGACCAGATTCCAGATAGACTAATCCCATGTTGAACATGGCAATGAGCTTGTAATCTGTGTAGTCTTCTGATGGTGTGGGCACTTCACAGATTACAACCTTCAGCAAACAGAGGTCGAGCCAAAAGCTCGACGCGTCTCGTGCATAGTAGGCAGGAGTGTCCGGTGGGCCACGACGCTCGATGGCGTCAGTATCCAAAGATGGAAGGGCGATCTCTCGCTGGGTGTAGATATCCACGAGACACCACGGACTACCGGATTGGTGGATGAGGACGATCCAGTTGGCCTTCATGCCCGCCCAATAGTGGCCGCGCATGAAAGTCAGGTGGACGGGTACTGGTAGCATGTCGAGGGGCACCACAGCAACCTCCGTAGGATCGTCAAGTCGGTGTCTAGGCCACCTGCGAGGATCGGGCATCAGCAAGCAGGGTGTCTTGAAAAGAGCCTGCCGGTTGTAGACAAGTAGATGGTAGAAAGACACCGAGCATGCGGCCAGACGGACGGTGCTGAGTAGGTCCATACGATTACAGATCTGCTCCAAGAGAAAATCGGGGAGGGAATTCCAATCGCGGCTTTGCGTGTCAGCCGGTTCTGCCATTGGGATTTTCGGTGCCTGCGAGCCAGCGGGGAAGTGGATTCAGGTGGGCGAGTGAAGAAGCTTCTCCTCATGTGGTCGAGCAATGAGCGGGGGGATATGGTACGCGCGAGCTACCAAGGAAGATAGCGCGGGCGAGCGAGCAAAGAGCGGGGGGGGGGGGGGGGGGGGGGAATGGTGTGGCGGCCGATGATGGGGAAGAGAGGATGAAGAAGAAGAGAGGAGGAAGAAGAGAGGAGGAAGAAGAGTGGAAGACGGGGAAGAAAGTGCATTAAATCTCAATTCTACTACTACTACCAGGATAGACCGTCATTCGGAGTGTAAATAGTTACACCAATGACATATGTGTCTACCACAAGAGGCCCATATGTCAGTTAATGGAGGACAGAAGCGTGCTCTACTGGCAAACATGATGACAATACTGGGTAAGGCTGATTTAGTAACACCAACACACTGGTTCAGCTTATTAATTAAGTGTCCCATCTGCTGTAGCGTGTATTGTCACTTCACTACGAAGACTAGTTGAATAGTTCTCTCTGACCGAGATGGGGAATAATGGATCATGAAGACTTCCTTTCTACATTATCCCTATGCCTCTACGCTCACTTCACTCATTTTTCTCCTTACGTAGTCACTTGTTGAAATCTCTAGAAAGACAAATACTCCATATTTGGGAACAGAGGGAGGATTTTACTCCGTATTTGGGAACAGATGGAGGATTTTACTCCGTATTTGGGAACATAGGGAGTATCACCATATGGAGGGAACAGAGGAAGCTTGAAATATGAACATGTCCATGGGAGGGAGTAAGCCCCATGCATGCATGCATGCATGCAACATGCAACACTCACACGTACACATGGACGCACGCAACACTCACACACCCATGCGGCACACAACACACGAGGCAACACACATGCTCACGCTCAAGTGCTCAACCTACTCCCTACGTCCATGAAAGACTGTACATTTAGAGATTTACACATTGACCAGGGCATAATTAATGCCCAAAAGTAGCAGACTTATGTGTGCATGCGACCATTGAGAGAAGAAGATTAAATGAAGGTTGTTGCATGCTGTAATTAAGGATAGACATGTAGCCTATACCTAGAGCACAAGTTGGTGCATTAGTCAATAAATATTGATTTAGATTAAAGGCTAAATGCGTTGGAAGTGTAGATGTACTACACTCTTTGTTTTTTAGCTGATTTCTTTGCTCTGCCAACTGACAGGTGGGACCCAGAAACCAGGTGACAATTTAACCAGTCAACAAAGTGCCACGTCGACTATGTGGCCGGTCAGTAGGGTGCAATACGGTGCTCTACGATGAGCTAATGATCGTATAATCACCGCAAAACTATATATGGTGACCGTAAAGAGCGTATTGTTACATACGTTGACCGCCAGTGTATTTTTCTCGTTTCAAATTAAGCCATATTAACTGGAAAGGACGCAGTATGGACTACTATTAGTACTGCTTTGATGTGCCCCGTCAACTCACCGAACAAGGAGAAGCTTGCTTACTATGCCTCTCCCTCGCCCACGCGCACGGTGGTTCGCAGGACGAGGAGAGGGTTTTGACTACAGTGCCCTCTCCCTTGCCCTCGCTCTCACGGTGGACGTGCAGCAGTTCAATCGGTGTCAGATTGCCAGAAGCATAATGTGTACTGTAGTATCATCATTGTTGGACCTTCCGAAGAGGCGAAGAGCCAAGTGCAAGGTTCACATGAGTACGAACTGTTGAACCTCCCGAAGAGGCAAAGAGCAAAGCGCAAGGTTTTATAGGAGTTGTCGTCCTAGTAGGAGCATACTACAACTATAGCGAACGATGCTACTGTATGATGCCTCCACGTCACGTATATCCAAAGCTGTGCCACCTTTTTTTCTCAAAGAGCGTGTTGGAGCCCGTGCAACAACCACACAAGTTGCACATACACATAACACATTTACCAGTAATAAATTCTAAAGGAAAAATGCCAGTATGCCACACAAGTTCATCTCCAATTCATGTGATAAATTTGTGCACAACTAGTCTACATATATTCACAGCGCTATCGTTCACAATTTACCGTACTCCACTTACACGTTATAGATGGGCTACATGTCCTCCTCCAGGTTCCAGCCCCAGGTGTTCTTCATGGATGACACGATCCATAGTGGTGGGCAACGAGAATCATTGTCCCAGCTTTCTAGTCCGGTTCCACACGATGGAGACTCATCCAAGTTGAAGCGGCATAAATAAGGGATAGCGCATTCCAACATGTCGTTCATCCGGCGGTGCGCACTGAAGACACAACCATGCTTCATGAACGGCAAGCCTTCCGTGTCGTGCACGGAAGGTGGCATCCGCTTCACAATGGGGTAGCTGTCCCCAATGAAAAGCGAGTACTCTCCAAGAGTGTTCCTCGGCACCCACGTAGCATCACGGGGGTCGAACTCGGCGCCGTTCATCTGGTACACACGGCATCTCAGATCTGGACACATGGTGACGTACATAGTCAAGGTCCATGCATAATAATGTTGTGCTCAAATATGGCGGTCAGTAATACTATGCAGCAAATAGTACTACTCCTGTATAGAGGAAGTAAAATAATCGGCTTATTATATATAGCCACTCTTGGCTACATGGATGAGATAGTAAGACATGGAAAAACAAAAATGGTGGCATCTAGTGGGTTCAAGTCTTCAAGGGCCTAGCTAGCTATATGCGTCCTCCAAGGTAAATAGTACTCCTACTAGTACGTAAGTCGATTACTAGTACAACAATGAAAGAGAAGGCGAGAGGGTTAAAAAATGGAATACCTGGGTAGATGGTGACGGTCTGATCATGGTAGATTGTGTGACCATGTTGCACATCAGTGGTACCATGGGTAACGACTGCTAAGATAGTTGATCCCAATATGCCAAAGTCAGCTACAAGGTTCTAGGTTCAACCGAATTGCGAATGCAAATGCACATCCAGGATCTGCGATCTTATTTTGATCGGGGGATGACTAGTTGATAACCCACAAGTATAGGGGATCACAACAGTTTTCGAGGGTAGAGTACTCAACCCAAATTTATTGATTCGACACAAGGGGAGCAAAAGAATATTCTCAAGTATTAGCAGCTGAGTTGTCAATTCAACCACACCTGGAAACTTAATATCTGCAGCAAGGTATTTAGTAGCAAATTAATATGATAGTAGTGGTAATGGTAGCAAAAGGTAATGATAACAAAAGTAATGTTTTTGGTATTTTGTAGTGATGATAGCAATAGCAACGAAAAAGTAAATAAGCGAAGAACAATATATGGAAAGCTCGTAGGCAATGGATCGGTGATAGAGAATTATGCCGGATGCGGTTCATCATGTAACAGTCATGACCTAGGGTGACACAGAACTAGCTCCAATTCATCAATGTAATGTAGGCATGTATTCCGAATATAGTCATACGTGCTTATGGAGAAGAACTTCCATGACATCTTTTGTCCTACCCTCCCGTGGCAGCGGGGTCCTAATGGAAACTAAGGGATATTAAGGCCTCCTTTTAATAGAGTATCGGACCAAAGCATTAACACATAGTGAATACATGAACTCCTCAAACTACGGTCATCACCGGGAGTGGTCCTGATTATTGTCACTTCGGGGTTGCCGGATCATAACACATAGTAGGTGACTATAGACTTGCAAGATAGGATCAAGAACTCTCATATATTGATGAAAACATAATAGGTTCAGATCTGAAATCATGGCGCTCGGGCCCTAGTGACAAGCATTAAGTATATCAAAGTCATAGCAACATCAATCTCAGAACATAGTGGATACTAGGGATCAAACCCTAACAAAACTAACTTGACTACATGATAAATCTCATCCAACCCATCACCGTCCAGCAAGCCTACGATGAAATTACTCACGCACGGCGGTGAGGACCATGAAATTGGTGATGGAGGAAGGTTGATGATGACGATGGCGATGGATTCCCCTCTCCGGAGCCCCGAACGGACTCCAGACCAGCCCTCCCGAGCGGTTTTAGGGCTTGGCGGCGGCTCCGTATCGTAAAACGCGATGAATCCTTCTCCCTCATTTTTTTCTGCCCGAAAGCAAATATATAGAGTTGGAGTTGAGGTCAGAGGAGCTCCAGGGGGCCCACGAGGTAGGGGGGCGCGCGGGCACGCCCCCACCCTCGTGGCTAGGGTGTGGGCCCCCTGGTCTTCATCTTTTGCAAGGATTTTTTATTATTTCCAAAAAGATGTTCCGTGAAGTTTTAGGTCATTCCGAGAACTTTTGTTTCTGCACATAAATAACACCATGGCAATTCTACTGAAAAACAGCGTCAGTCCGGGTTAGTTCCATTCAAATCATGCAAGTTAGAGTCCAAAACAAGGGCAAAAGTGTTGGAAAAGTAGATACAACGGAGACGTATCACTCGTCCCTGCAAAATAATGGAGTACCGTTAGGGATGCAAATGATGGTTTGTGCATTCCCTTTGTAATCTCCCGTACCGTAGGATGGCAACCAGATGAAACAAGTCCCCTGGCTTGTCACCGCGAAGATGCGGCCTAGATGGCGCACATCATCTTCGAATGTGTAGGGGTACAAATCTGCCGCCACCAACATGCGTCAGCCTCTGCCATTACTGCCTCTTGCATTGATGGCAATCCTTATGTCGAACACCGCGATGAGATAGTAATCGTCGTAGCCGCGTCGCTTTATCAGCGGGTCCGCAATTGCTATCTTCTTCAATCTCATGTAGGCATCATCATATGCATTCAAGACCAACCAGTCCGGAAGGCCGATCCCAATGGTGGAGAAGGGGTCTACACGAATGGCCGCACTGCTGTGGATGTTGTGCAAAATGATGATGGTATCCGGCCGTAGGTATGCAAGCCAATCTTTGTTGGCACCGACCCAGACCTATATATAAGATGGTGGGCAACGGAGAAGTTACGGGATGGAAATGGAATAACTAAGTACTACATGATCAAACTCCATTACTGACCTGCTCATCGGACAAAATCCGACTACCTCTCAACGTCGGCAACTCTAGCGGAGTCAACGTGCAACCATGGCCAGGGAGCGGTGGACTGTTCGAAGGATTGTCCCATAGAAGAACCTTCTCCTCGAGGACGCATGGAAGACCAACAAGCATGGCCTTTTCCCAAGCCTTTTTAAGCACCGTCTTGAAAAAGTTGGTGCAGGAAGCACTGAGTCTTGCGGCGGTGAGGACATCGGAGCGGCGTGCGGTTTCTCCCAGAGGATCGTCATCCAAGGTCTCCGAGCCCCGGCGAGGAGGAGAACCGCCTGGCGAATCCATGGGAGCAGCAACGAACTGCCTTCTCTTCGGGGGGAGGGGAACTGGCGAGGAGGAGATAAGAGTGTAGTAACCGCAGGGCCTCGTCCCTTCCAATTGTAGATCGCTCGTTAGCGAAGGGGTGAGGCTATTATTTACTACTAGTACTAGCATTATGTGACGTTATGGGATTGCATTATACTGTAAATAATAGCACTAGTAAGAAATTTTTGGCACTAGCTAGTAGTTTTTGGCGTGGATTAAGAAATTTTGGGTATGTTTTTGCTATTTTTTGTACACGCCAACTAGTGTCAAAAAAGGTCTTACATTATGTGATAGAGGAGTACGTACTCGTACTGTAGCAGTACTAGTACTACTTTCTCAACTAGTAGTGCGATGTACTGTACTTCTAGTATAGTGCACCAGTTTTGAACTCTTGAATCTCAGGGCCAAAGAGCTACAGTTGGAAGTGGAGGGTACTATGTACTGTTCTCTAGAACCATCGCTGTACTATCAATGCAGGGAAAGTACACCTGCGTAGTCGCCTAGTGGGTACTCTCGGTGCTCTATTCAACCGCTCCTCTCACGTAGCTGGCCTACTCAGCCGCTCCTCTCACGCACACACTAGCAGCCTGTTTATCAGCGGCGGTTACTGCGGGGGCAAAACATTTGAGTTATTTGATACAGCGAGACTAGGCTTTTCACTTCCATTTGTGGAGGTGTAATGGATCTCGTCGAACTTTGTTAGTAGTTCCTTCTTTATGAATGAGATGAAGCAAAGCTTTTGCCTTCGTTTCAAAAAAACATGTCAAGAGGAATTTCTTTTATAGTAGAGCCGATAATGGAGTGAAGTCCATGCGTGCAACGCCACAAGCTACAGAGTAGTAGTAGAGCACTTTACGTACAGAGCCATATTTCACCGTTCCCAATGCCCCGCCAGGCTTTTCCGGCTCCTCGGGCTTAATTGGGAGGCACTCGTTTAAATATGCTAGTACTACCTGATGAGGAAGCTGCAAGCGAGGTGTGGCTAGGGCGAGCACGCGAGCCACGAGATGCTGGGAAGGAAAACCCGTTCACGTGGCTAGGCTATCCAGTGCACCCAGATTGCGGTGCCGCACGTCCGTTTGACTTCAAAACTCAAACTACCCATGTAAAAAATATTGGCCCGCATCGAAGTTACTATTTAAAAAAAGGCCGCCGTGCGTTCGACTGGGATCGAACCCACAAAACGAGGTATACACTCCCGCGACCACTAGTAGTACTCGTTGGAGTACAATGCAACCTAGAATCTCCTTTTGTCGCTAGTAGTACATGATGACCCACAAGTATAGGGGATCTATCGTAGTCCTTTCGATAAGTAAGAATTCGAACCCAACGAGGAGCAGAAGGAAATGATAAGGGGTTTTCAGCAAGGTATTCTCTGCAAGTACTGAAATAAGTGGTAACAAATAGTTTTGTGATAAGATAGATTGTAACGAGCAACAAGTAACAAAAGTAAATAAAGTGCAGCAAGGTGGCCCAATCCTTTTGTAGCAAAGGACAAGCCGGAACAAACTCTTATAATAGGAAAAGCGCTCCCGAGGACACATGGGAATATCGTCAAGCTAGTTTTCATCACATTCATATGATTCACGTTTGATACTTTGATAATTTGATATGTGGGTGGACCGGTGCTTGGGTGCTATTCTTACTTGAAAAAGAATACCACTTATGATTAACCTCTATTGCAAGCATCCGCAACTACAACAAAAGTATTAAGGTAAACCTAACCATAGCATGAAACACATGGATCGAAATCAGCCCCTTACGAAGCAACACATAAACTAGGGTTGAAGCTTCTGTCACTCTAGCAACCCATCATCTACTTATTACTTCCCAATGCCTTCCTCTAGGCCCAAATAATAGTGAAGTGTTATGTAGTCGACGTTCACATAACACCACTAGAGGCTAGACAACATACATCTTATCAAAATATCAAACGAATACCAAATTCACATGACTACTCATAGCAAGACTTCTCCCTTGTCCTCAGGAACGAACGTAATTACTCACAAAGCATATTCATGTTCATAATCAGAGGGGTAATAATATGCATATAGGATCTGAACATATGATCTTCCACCAATTAAACTAACTAGCATCAACTACAAGGAGTAATCAACACTACTAGCAACCTACTAGCACCAATCCCGGACTTTGAGACAAGAATTGGATACAAGAGATGAACTAGGGTTTGGAGATGAGATGGTGCTGGTGCTGGTGAAGATGTTGATGGAGATTGCCCTCTCCCAATGAGAGGAGCGTTGGTGATGACGATGGTGATGATTTCCCCCTCCGGGAGGGAAGTTTCCCTGGCAGAACAGCTCTGCCGGAGCTCTAGATTGGATCCGCCAAGGTTCCGCCTCGTGGCGGCGGAGTCTCATCCTGAAAAGGTCCTTCCTATTTTTTTCTCATCGAAAGACCTCATATAGGAGAAGATGGACATCAGAGAGCCACCAGGGGGCCCACAAGGTAGGGGGGCGCGCCCTAGGGGGGGGGCGCCCCCACCCTCGTGAGCAGGGTGTGGGCCCCCTGGCCTTCATCTTTGGCGTGGATTTTTCTTTATTTCTTTTAAGACATTCCGTGGAGTTTCAGGACTTTTGGAGTTGCGCAAAATAGGTCTCTAATATTTGCTCCTTTTCCAGACCAGAATTCCAGCTGCCGGCATTCTCCCTCCGTATGTAAACCTTGTAAAATAAGAGAGAATAGCCATAAGTATTGTGACATAAAGTGAAATAACAGTCCATAATGCAATAAATATCGATATAAAAGCATGATGCAAAATGGACGTATTAGTACATTGTTCCTTACAAGAAACCCCTAATAATGCAAGAAACCACTAATAATGCCAAGAAACTACTACCACTTGCATACGTGGTAGACTTAAGATAAGACTACCTTATCAACCATTGTACATGCTCTTACCAACCAGCCCTACCATGAAACGACTACTCTACAAAGTGCCGTTGTAGGCACGTTTCAACCCATGGCCCTGTTTGGATACATTGTTGTCAATCTAACCCCGCCATCCAAACACCACTTTGGTTAGAGTTAGTTCATGGTTAGAATCTAACCTCTGACTTAGAGTATCCAAACAGGATCCATGTCGCCCATTAAGTCAACGCCTTCTATTCGACCGGGCGTTATGACTTGTGGGACCTACATGTCAGTCTGCACAAAAATCCCTGAGTGCCTCCTACCTCCGGCCCATCCACCTAGTCATCCTCGGCCATGGGGGGCAGCTACCGCCGCCGGCAGAAGGCAAGGTCAAAACCACAAGCGGTGCAGAGCCCATCTTGCGGCAGCCCGGATGCCAGCTCCGTCCGGCGCTCGCGGCCGCTAGCTAGCCAAGATAGCTCTGTCCAGCTACTTGTCTGCAAGGTTTTCTAGCTAGATTGGCACGGCGGCGCGGTGGCTTGCTCGCGCGCGCCACGCTAAGGCCAGCCATCTGGCTCGAGCGAAGGCCAGCGCGGCGGCTTGCTCGCTCGTGAGTCACGCTCAGGCCAGCCTGCCAACCCGTGTGGAGGCCAGCGCGGCGTCCGGCCCGTCCGGCGGAGCGGCAGCCAACTCGCTCATCACCGGCGCCACCGACGAACACGCATTAGTACTGTTTGAAGTAATGTTCAGGAAAAATAATGATTTGAGGGGGAATAACATGATAGAAGGTCAGATGTGGGTCCCTCATGTCAATGGTCAAACAAAATGTGTTGGTTTAAGCTTCCTCGTCAGCACGGACGTGTGGGCCAACCCTGTCATAAATGGGTTTAAACTAACCTAATCGGTAGGTAGTAGTTTTTGGCGTGGATTAAGAAACTTTGGGTATGTTTTTTCTATTTTTGTACAATAGATTCTTCCTAGGGCTTGTTAAAAGTGGTAGTTTTTTGTTAAATACTCTACATATTGTAAGTAGGAGTGAAAGTTAAGCTTTGGAACCCAATAAGCAAGGCTAGTTACATAGTGCATATGTGTACATGATTGAAAGTAAATATCAACCATGAGTGACTAATATCTTGATGGAAAACTCGAAACTATGGAATCCTAGGGATTTTTTTTGCATGGTTGGAAATACTAGCAATGTTCATGTGTGTTGCAACGAATCGTAATTAGAATAATACTTATTCACAAACTTGATACAAAACACTCTAATTTTGATATACATATATCACTAGAGATATATTATGTTTCAATTAGAATATATTCCTTGGGCTGTTTTGGTGAGGTCAGGGAGGGATGTGGTTGGTTTTAAGATACTAATTATGGGTTTTTCTGCAAATTGGTAGACAAGTGGGATGTTTGTGAGAAAAGGCAACAACTTACCTCACAGTCGTTAGATGTAGATCTAATGGTCACAAACGACGGATGGCAGACACACCATCATCACCAACTTAGTCTTCTGTAGGAGTACTAGCAAGATCCATGCATTGCACAGAACATCAAGATGCATTTTTTTTATAAAAACACTCATTGAGATTGACCCATGCGGGAGTAATCCCATGTGTAAAAACTAATGATATCTTGAGAAATAGGATATAAGGTGAAGAGGAGTGGGGCGTGGTGGTGATTGATGGTCGGACTGAGCGGAGGCATGTGGATTGACGACGTCGGCAGCGGCCACCAGGCCAGTTTGTTCCTGAGGCTTCCTTTCTTAATTGCTCAACAATGAGGTTGTTGGAGATAAGGATGAACGAGGGAAGGCCTTGTCTGCAAATGTGGAGAGGGTGCGGGTATCTTTTAGTTTAATTTCCATCAGTCAGATATAGATCGGACGGTCTATATTGCAAGATGGCACGCGTACCATCATCACCAACTCGGTTTTTTATAAGAGAAGAAATATAAGTATGGAGATACAAATGTATTATCGATACTTGTTTCCGTAAAATAGCATCTACATTCTATTCAACGCCTTAGCATGTGAGGCCTTAGCACAATGACTTCTTGACCGTGTAAAACAAAGGTTTTCCCGTCGCCGATAAGGAGGGGGTGACGGCGACACGCTTTTTGGCTTGCTCTAGTCCTAGTAGTCATACTAGGTGGTCTAAGCACGTGTAGATTTATTCTTTTTCACGTCTCGTGTTTGCCGTACTGCCACGACTATTGATGAATAGACGGTAAGTTAGTCATGGGGAAACCCTTGTTGAGCGTGTTTGCGAGAGAGAGAGAGAGTGCGTGTGTGATATGTCTACAGACTGAGGCAATGATAACAGATTCTTTGTGTCTATGTGTGTGGAGGATAGAGAGAGACATGTACATGGGGCTTTGTGTTGTGTAACGTGGAGACACATATACATAATTAGAGAGTGAGTGTGCGAGATACACATGCAGACATGGGGAGAGATGAGGATCCAGATTAATGGGTGTTTGTGCGCGCGTTTGTGTGTGAGAGGGAGTGTGTGTATGTGGAGTAGAGAGACCACTAATGATGTAAACCTAGTATAAGGGAAGGGGGAATGGTGTGACATGTGTAGTAGCGGGATAGCATGGGTGCGGGTGGGGGGAGCAGACTATTTGGAAGAGACATCGATTGTGTGTGGGAGAGGGGTGTGAGAGCGAGAGAGAGAGAGCTAGCGACGGAGAGAGAGAGGAAGAGAGGGGGCGTTTGTGTCCATAAATGGCGTATAGATAGGGAGACAATGTTGATATTGTTTGAAATTGGCCTATGTACGGAGACGCAAGGGAAGCGAGTCATCGTGTGTGTGATAGGGACTTCATGAGAGATCTAGAATAGATGGTGTAGAGAACAATGTGCAAGATCGAGAACGATGATACATTAGGGAGCTATGGAAAGAGTCACGACATATATGTATACAGGGAGGAGCTGGGGCGGGTCCGCATGTGGGAGAGATAGAAAGAGGAGAGTGGTGCACAAGGAGACAAAGTGTGCTTGTTTTGCAGTGGGGTGGTGTGTGAGGTGAGTGTGCGAGAACCACATAACTAGGGAGATAGACGTTTGGGGGTGACGTTTTGTGTGTATGGGAAAGATACACTCTACATAGTGCGTGTGCTTGGGAAAGAGAGATGCCGGGAGACCTAGCTAGAGAGTGGGGGAAGAGATGTGTGCATTCCCAAGAGACAAAGTGATAGAGACCTATATTGGGGTCCGGACTTTAGAAGAGAGAGGGGTGTTAATGTGCTTGTGTGTTGGTGTTTGGGGGAGAGAACGACTTCTCTCTGTGTG